>NC_060277.1:64963079-65010969 GCF_021613505.1 Equus quagga
AACTTGCACTTGCCCTTCTTCTCGCGCTGCTGGAACTTGCGAAGCCGCCGCGCCCACGTGTCCCGCCACTGGATCACCAGGCTGCTCTTGTCTGCCACGATGCCGCTCTGGTCGGGCGAGTCCTCTGCGTTGCCTAGCAGCAGGTACTTCTTGAGGGGCTTGATTTTGGGGCACTTGCAGGCGATGTCCCGCGAGCGGATCCACAGGCTCTGGTCACCGCGGCGGATGCGGCTCGTGCCCTGCTTGTACACAGAGATGATGTTCACCGTGAACTTCCACCAGTCCCCCGCCTTGTCCGCCTTCAGGATATGGATCTGGACGGCTGCAAGGAAGCACAGGCAGGCGAGTGGGCCACCGGCCGAGGAGTGCCGCCTGGGACCCCAGTTCCTGCGGCTAGGTTGGCCCTGCCTTCCCCCTCCGTCTCTGAGGCCGAGGATGGGGCAGCCTTTTGATGGAGAAGGAAAAGGAGGCCCAGAGCTGAGAAGTGACTGCACAGGGTACCCTACGGAGTGATGGGCGGGTGGCGGCAAAGCTGAACGTGGAACCCCACCTGCGGATATCTGGGCCAGCGCCACTACTCCACGGAGCCTGACCTCCTGCCTATTTTAAAGGTGCCATGCAGCACTGCCTATGGGGACAAGCCTCCTCTTAGGGTCTAGGAAGGCCAGAGGAAGCCTATAGGAATGGGACCCCCGCTTCCCGCCAGCACTCTGGGTAGAGTCCAATCTGCCCAGGGCAGGTGCCCTCAGAGTAGTGCAGACGACTCCTCACAGGCTAGGGGGGGAACCTCCTCAGGTGGCCCCCTGGGCATTTCCAAATGCCCCAGTCACTTAACACCAAGCCTCACGACACCTCCAGACACACACCTTGCCCCTGGCCCAATCTCAGAAAACCATAATGGGATCTCAGTGTCCCGGGGTGGTGCACCCTGAACCTGCCCTTCCACCTGGCCCTAGCAGAGTCCATGGGCCTTGTACACCCGCCTCCCATCCCTGCCAGGCTTCCCCCCGCCAATTCCCCTTCCTCCCAATTCCCTGCTGGTATTTCCCCTAGTGCAGGGGTTCTCAAAGTGGAGCATGCATCAGAATCCCCCGGACGACTAGTCAGACACACATGGCTGGGCCCCACCCCAGAGTTTTTGACTCAATAGATCTAGAGGGGGCCCGGGGCATGCATTTCTCACAAACTCCCAGGTGGTGATGCTGCTGATCCAGGGAACACACTTGGAGAATCAGTGCCATAGTCAATGTTAACAAATATTATTTCTGTAGGATATTAAGAGGTATTTTAAAATAGGAGAAATGTGTTTTTAAAAACGGGGGAACTTTGTTCAAATAAACTTGTGAAATACTGGGTTAAACAAAGTCAAGAGGTTTCCTTACCACAGGACGTTTCAGAGCCTTTAATCGACAAAGTGTGTGTGTGTGTGTTGTGTGTTGGTTTCCCAAACAACTCTGACTGCAGAACCCTTTGGCTGGTGCATCTCAGGTCACCAGAGCTCCATGGGCCTACTTGGGAACTGCTGGGGGACCTATAATCATTCCAGGGGATAAATAGAGAGGCCTCTGCTGCACCAACCTCCATTGAAGGGGACTTTGGCCACCTTCCCCATCCTGAGTGGACAGGAGCCCTCCTGGGAAAGGAGCCGCAGTTTGTCTCTCCAGATTCAGGTGAAGAAACCGAGACACAGGCAGGCCCAGTGGCTCCAGCAGCCACGAGGACATGTCCCCAAAGAATGCCAAGCAGTCATCACCTGCCCACTTAGCTCCAGGCCCTGGGCCCACCCACAGCTCGGCCTGGCCTCCCATTCTGGCCAGCCTCTCTCAAGGTCTCTAGGGGCCACTCTGCCACCTTCATTCCCAGGACCGTCCCTGTTCCCCTCTTGTGCCCACGCTCGGCCCAGGGCAATGGGGAGGGGCAGGAATGGCTAGGCTCAGGGAGCATCAAACACCATCCAACTCATCCTTCTGGGGTGAGGGAAGTAGCAGATTTTCCCATATTTTCATTTCAGCTGTTCCTGGGCATCTTGAACTTTGCACTCCAGTCTGAGGGCTCCAAAGAATGGCTGCCATGGCAACCGTTTCCATGTTTTTGTCACCAAGGGACTCAACACTCAGTGTGAACTCTGGAGGGGGAGCCCTCCAGCCTGGAGAAGTGGCTGGGCCGATGTGTTTGACTGTGCAGACGGAGGTCACCGTGGCAACTGAGTGCCCCTCAGCTCAGCGACGGGGGAGCCACCCCTGGCATCCCTGAGAGCCCCGGTTTCCTCTCCTCAGGACTGAGCTGAATACAGAATGAGCCTCCTTCAGGATGCGGCTGTCTCACCGTGTGGGACCTCAAGCCCCTGGCACAGCCACAATGTCACCCCAGCCGGGTGGGCAGAGGTGGCCCGACGAGGATGCAGCAGAAGGCGCCTGTGGCTGGGGCTCCTGGAGAATGCAGCTTTGGTTCCAGGCACTGAGCATCTCTTGGTGTTATGGGCTGGACTATGTGCCCCCCCACATTCGTATGTTGAAGCCCTAACCCCCAGGACCTCAGAATGTGACAGTATTTGGAGAGAGGGTCTTTCAAGAGGGGATTAAGTTAAAATGAAGTTATTAGGGTGGGCCCTGATCCAGCATGACTGGTGTCCTCGTAAGAAGAGATCAGGACACAGACACACACAGAGGGAAGAGTGCATGAAGTCACAGCGAGAAGACAGCCATCTTCGAGCGAAGGAGAGAGGCCTCAGAAGGAACCAACCCTGCCAACACCTTAATCTAGTACTTCCAGCCTCCAGAACTGTGAGAAAATAAATGTCTGTTGTTTAAGGCCCCCAGTCTGTGGTACTTTGTTCTGGCAGCCCGAGCAAGCTCACACCATTGGAATCGAGGGCCCTGGGGATCCTGGGCCTCAGCTCAGGGCCAGGTGGGAGGGCAGGACTGCAGAGGCCTCCCAGCTGTGCCGGGAGGAGAGCTGGCTGGACAAGCTCAGGCCATGGGCTGGCCCTCCAGGCCCTTCTTACTCCCAGGCCCTGCAAGGATGTGGCCCTTCACAGCAGGAGGACTGACCCCTGGCCACCATCCCTGGTCTGGAGCTCCCTGTCCCCTCGGAGTGCCCCGGAAACAGGTAGGGCGTCCAAAGCCACCCCCACCCCCACCCCCACTTCCCCAGGTCCAGCCAGCACAGGCCTGAAGGGGACTCACTTAACACTGAGGAGGCAGCCCCAAGGGGGTACCCACCCCTGGACACCTTGCCGTCCTTGAGAATCCAGGGGCCAAAGCAGCGCATGCGGGTCACCAGGACAAAGCACCAGCCCTGTCCTCCTTCCCCCACCACAGCACCCTGGCCGCGGGGTGGGGCAGCACAGGCCTGGGGGCAGGGGCAGGGAGGGTGGTAGCAGGACTCATGTGATTATGCTGGAGAAACTCTACATTTCCGCTGCCCCGGGCAACGCCTCTGCACATCACGCAGCCCGCCAAGCATAGGCTGCACACGCAGTGCACGGGCCAGGCCCCTGCAGGGCACAGACAGCTGAAAACATGCAAAAGACACGCTGCAGCTGGGACCCCCGGCAGACCTGCTCTGCACAGGGTAGTGTGGGGCTGCCACGGCCTCCCACCACCCTGCTGGCTGGGAGCCGGGAAGGACTGGGGTCTCCTGGGTGCCTGTGGCACTGCCCAACTGGGGGTTGCACACAGTGGCCGTGGGCAGCTCTGCCCATCCTAGGACCACGGCTCCTGAGGGCGGGCCCCTTACACCCACCCAACACTCACCCCGGGCCAATTGGCCTCAGCCCTTAGCATGCCTGAGCCCCCACTGTCCTTGCACTGACCTCATCCTAAATTGACCTCAATGAGGCCAGAACGTGGGGTCTGGTGAGGATCCCCCATCCTGTATTCAGAAATGAGGGTGATGAGCTGACCCTCAGAAAACAGACCGTGAGATCAGACCAGGCCCATAAGAGGCACTCTGAGACCCCTTCAAGTAGAGACTAGTTTGCAGGAAGAGGGTCCCAGCTTGAAGCTAGGGTGCCATTCTCTGTCTGGAGACAAAGTGGTGGCTGCAGCAGATGCTGCTGGGAAGGGCAGCGTGGCCCCCAGCTGCTGGTGCTTCGGGCCCCTCTCTAAGTAGAAGCAGCCCCACTTGGGGTCCACACTGTGAATGGTCCACCCCCTTCTTCCAAGCCCTTGCTCACCAGCAAAATGAGGGCTCAGGCTGGGCAGCTGCTCTGCTCTAGGGCAGCAAAAGCAGGCATGGGGGTGTGAGACCTGGAGCCCCTGAGGCGGACAGGGGAGGCTGGCTCCAGAAGGCCCAACGGAGCTGTTGCCCCCATGAGCACCCCCAGCAAGCTGTGGAGGACAAGAGTCTGCAGGATGGAGCAGCTGCCCATGGAAAAGCAGGGAGCACTAGCACAGTCTCCAGAGAGCAAGGAGTCGGCCTCCGGGTGCCAGGGGCCAGGCTGCACTGTGTCTCCTGGCCTCGTCATCCCTGGCTGCCCCACGTCTCTGTGCTGTAAACCCTCCCTTCCTGCAGCCGGCCACAGAGCTGGGAGCAAGGCTGCAGGCGGGGTGGGGCCGCAATTCCGGGGCTCACAGGAAGAACCTTCCTGCAGGGAGCCCTTCTCGGCCCCCAGGGCAGGGCTATGAGGACTGAGCTGCCCTGCTCTAACTCGAGCCTGCCGCTCCAGCTGGCGTGGGAACATGCTCCTCTGTCCCTCAGCAGAGGCCTGCACCTGGCTCTGGGGGGCTAGCCGCGACACCAAGGCGTGAGAAGAGGACAAGGGCCAGGCCCACGGAGGCCAGCAGGAGCAAGAACAGCTTGTGCCAGAGCTGTGCTGGCTCTGGCCAAGGGGCAGGGGCCTCGGAGGCAGGCCCTGCCAGGCTGGGTGCCTTGCCCACCCCTTGAGGTTCTCTCGTCTGCTCTTGACTGCATACCTGGCCGCAGTGCGAGGCACCTGTGTGTCCTTCCATAGGAACAGACCTCTGGCCATCCTTCCCAGGGTGCCTCAACCTCTACAGAGTCCTAACACTGGGAAATCACAGGGTCATCAAAGGCGACCTGTGGAGTGAGAAGCCCCAGGTCCCATCATGCGCTTGGGTTCCTCCAAAGGGCGACTGCCAGCAGCGGCCCTGTCCTGTGTCCAGAGCCCCTGTTCATTCAAAGCCTCCCTCCCTCCCTCCCTCCTGGCCCCAGCTTGGGGCCCTCCGAGGACCTGGCATTGCCACCACCTTGGACAGTTAATGCAGGAGGTAGCTCCTAGTTGACTGACGTCCCGTCTTGCAGGTTTTGGGGACCTCCCACTGGGATCAAAGCTCCTGCCCAGGCCAGGTTCTAGGAAAGCTGCTGGGTCAGCGAGGAGTAGACACTTGTTGCTCATTCATCTGCCGGCCAGCCAGAGACAGACAACCTGCAGGGCCGGGCCTGGGGGAGTGGCCGAGGCACAGGCCCCAGGGACGGCCGGCTGTCCTCCTCCAGTCCTCCACTCCTCACAGGCCCTGAGTGCAGGGACACATCCACAGGCAGGTCTCCCAGACTGACAGGATGCTTGGGGCAGGCCCCAGGGGCTTCCCAGCAGCCACCCCACCCAGGGAGGCTGGGTGGTCAGCCCCTGGCCTCCCCCACCCAGCCATACCTTCCTGTGGGGCCAGTCCAGCCAGGGAAGGCTTGTCGCCCATCTGCCGCAGAGACTGCGGCCAGGACGAACGGGGGAGGACACTAACCCCACAGAAACCCTTAAAACCTCGCAGCCCCAGAAATCCCCTAGGATAGAAAGCGTGTCACAAGCTGCAGCTGCTTTCATAAAATGCAGCTCGGACCACGTGGTTCCCAGTCCCCTGGAAGGACAAAAACCGCTGAGCAGGGCCAAGTCTGGTTCTGGGGTGCTAACTTGCTGGCAGGGAGGGGTGAGCGAATGGAGCAGGTGTGCGGCATCGGGATGCAGGGCGGCCAGGTAGGGCCAACACACCCAGGACAGGGTGCCGCAGCAGCCCCCGCCCAGTTTTCATTGCACGAGGTGGAGGGTGGGAGGCTCACTGTAGCCAGACCCGCCACCAGCCACAGCTGCTCCCCAGGATGCTCAGGAAGCCTGGGGCTGCCACCTCCTGCCACCCCCTCAAGGCCCTACCTCAGACCTTCATTGAGGTGGGGACACCCAACTTAGAGCTGGCTAAAGGTTCCCCTCTTCTCCCTCAGCCGAAGAAGTAACAGCATACCTCCCCCTCTCGGAACGAATAGCAATGTGGAGGCCGCCTCAGTTCCCCTGCGGGGTCCTGGCACCCCCTGCCAGGTGCTTAGGCTCTTTTCTTGGGAGGGAGAGGGGTCAGGTGCTGAGACCATCTGATTGCATGAGGATCCACGGAGGAGGGGACACCAGGAGACCTGGGGAACTCAGGAAGACATGAGCCCTGTTCCCTGGAGCTGGTCACTGCTGGCCTGGCCACCTGCACCCCCAGCTCGCAAGCGAGAAGACATCAGCAGACTGGCCACCCTGCTTTGCAAGAGGGTCAGAGGAGAGTGGACCTGGGCCCTGCCTGCCCCGGCTGGGTGCCCTCATTACGGGGGCTCGTCCCTCCCACAAAGCAGCCCGAGGGAGAGAGAACCCGCTGCCCAGGGAAAAAGCCTGGGGTTTCCACCCTCTCTCAGTCAGGAGGAACCGAACAGCCTGGCTGACTCCTGGCCCAGTGCTTGTCCCCCACCCACCACGGACCTGGTCAGAGCTGCCGGAATGTCATCCTGGAGGGTGACCGAGGGCCTCCCTGGAGGGCCTCACACAGCCTCATGAGATGCCCCACCACCCACACCTGCCTCCCATGCTGGCAGGAGCAGCCCAATCTGGTCCCCTGACCTGGCCTCTCCACACACACAGGGCAACAGGGAGGGCAGGGCCTGCTGGCTTTGCTGCTGGGAACCAACCAGCTGAGAAGGTGGAACAGTGAGTGCCCTCACCCCAGGCTGGTACTCTCAGCATCAACGGCCGGGCCTCACGAGGAGGGGAAGGCAAGAGGGTTGGCCTTCCCCATGTGGCCTTGGGCCAGGCCCCTCATCACCCCCAGATCCCCCAGGCCCCGTGGCCTCGAGGGCTCACAGAAAGCCTGGTGCGGAGGATGCTTCTGGCCGCAAATTTATATGCACTCCACAGCGGGAGTTTGGCCTGAGAGCCCCAGACAACAGTCCCGTCCACACCCTCTCCCCAGCCAGGCTCCCCTGCAGGAGAGAGCAGAGCAGCCACTCCTCCGCAGCTGGGCTGCTGCTTCTGGCCACTCCCAGGACACCTGTCCTAGCAGGGGGGCATCCAGGAGCTCCTCTGGTCCCCTCATACACCCTCTGAAGACCGCACTTGGCTCTGGCTTCTAAAAGTTAAACCGCCCTCAGAGGATGGAACCTGCTTCCCCAAGGAGACCCCAAAAGAGGCCCTAAAACAGGACCCAAAGCAGGACCCAGACCAGAGCGCCAGAGCCGTGCTGGGGGAGGCCACAGCCCAGGGTGACCCTGCACCAGCCACATCCACCTGGGAGAATCAGCTCAGGTGCCAGCGAGCACTGGAACAGGTGTTCCCGGTCTTACACCACGCCCACCTCAGCAGCATCCCAGGCTGCTGGGGAGGGTGTGGTGCCCTCGGGTGCGGTGGCCGACCGCCCACATCTCCCGTCTCAGGCCTGAGCCCTGCACAGGCAGGTGGAGCTGGCAGGTGTGTGAAGACTATGGGGTGGGTCTTGGGGAGGAAGCCCAGGGAACAGCCACTGGGGTGCTGGGGTCCTCGGTGTCAAAGGCACTAATTTTAGGGATTATCAGGACCCACCGGATCCACCCTGAAGGGGAAATTGCCCACCCGAGGCCGGCACAGGTGGGAGAGTGCTCTGTGATCCTGGAGACAGTCCCTGGTGAGTGGGGATAAGACAAGGCTGTGTCCCCCAGCCCCGACTCTGCACCAGCTCTCCCAGTGCCATGGGGAGATCCCTGCCTCCCCCAGCCCCACTCTGAGCCTCAGTCTCCCCATCTGTGAAACGGGAGGAGACAGCTTTCATTAGCCGGTTTCGCGGTAGCTGAGAGCCTTCCCCATGCACCCTTCCTTCCTAAAAGCAGGGCATTCAGAGGAGGGAAAACAGTGAAACAGTGTGAGGAAAGAAGACAGGAGGAAGCTCCAGGGAGGGGGACAGACGAGTGCCCGTGGGAGCCTGCCCGCAGTAGTGGGAGGCCCGGCTCTGCGTCCCATCTGTGGGGATGAGAGTCACTGTGCTGGGAAGGGCGGCAGGAGGCCCCGTCAGTGTAGGCCCCTGCAGATCAGCTGTCACTGGGGCCCACCAGCCCTCCCTGCCCAACCTGGTGGTCACCCGCATTCCGAGACCTCAGGCTGACTCACACGGACCCAGCTCCACATCTGGCCTCCATATGGGGCTAGCACTCCCAGGGGGCCCGGGGGGAGGTCACATCTGGCTGGGGAAATCGAAGGATCCCCAGGGGGCCAGTGACCCCCAGGGAAGGGTCAGTGAGCCTCTGATACACCATGCCACGTGCTGCTGGCTGCCCTGCGTCCTGCTTCCTGGAGCTAGGGGCGATGCTGGGCGGGGGGGCGGCGGCTGGCCTCTCCCAGCCATTGCCACCAGCTGTCTCCCAGCCTCAGCCAGGGCCCTGCCAACTGCCTACTTCCCCAGGCAGCCCTCCCTGTGGGCAGACAGCCCCCAGTGCGCCCCTCTTAACATCTGTACTCACACCCAAGGCCCGAAGTCACAGCATGCTGTAGATGCAGGAACTTCATCCCCAGGGCGGGGCTGATAACCTGTCCAGTTCTCTGCACTTGATGGGATTGATCCTGATCAGGAAAGCTAGTGACCCCAAGGTCAAGGGAAGGAAGGGAAGGGGTGTAAAGAGGGGGAGAGGCCATCATTTGCTGAGGCCCCACGTCCCCAGGGCTGGCTGGAGGAAAAGATGCCTGAGTGTAAGACTCTCCCCATCACCCCTGCTCATCCGCCTGAGCAGCTAGACAGAGCCAGGCAAGGGCCAGGTTCCATCTGCCATCCCCACCCTCTAATCCACACCAGCACCATGGTAACGGGCAGTCAGTCGCACCACCAGCATCATCTCCACGCCCGCCTCCACACGGATCTGCCCAGGACCTTCCTCCACCACATGGCCCCGCCCATCACCAGAATGGGTGTGCCAACCCCACCTCTGTCACCATCACTGGCATCCCTGCCATCACCTTGGCTCAATCTGACAGCCCCACCACAGTGACAGTCACCCCAACACCATGGTGACTACTCCTGCGTGGTCCCCTGTGAAGATGTCTTGGCGGCTTTTCCCCTGAGGCTTATCAGGAGCTGAGAGGCAGGTGTCCTCCTAAGGGACTGCCGTGCCCACTCTGTGCTGCCAAAGGCCCGGGGCCCTGGCCTGGGGGAGGAGAAAGACCTCGGCCGTGGAGTCCCTGCTCTTGGGCCTGTTATTTTATCTCGCTGAGTCTCACCATCCCATTGACAGAAATAAAAATCCCCTCCCTCACAGGTGTTTTTGAGGCTTCAATGAGAATGAGAACGAAGGTGAGGTGCTGGTCCAGGGCCTGGCCGGGGAGGGAGCAGCCACTGGTCGGGCAAGGCCTCTTCTCGTGGATTTCCACTGTGCCAGGAGGCACCAGGGCACACAGGGGATGCTGCTATCAATCAGAATTCTGCATAGGTCTCCAGGCCCACCTCTGCCACGGGGTGCCCCAGAAAGCACATATGTGCACACACTGAGCCCAGCAAACCCGGCTTCTCCCCGCGATGCCAACAGAACTTCCCCCTCGAGTGGTATCCTCAGAAATGATCCCTGTGGGATTTGAGGAGGAATACTTGAGACAAGTCATCTTGTGAAAAGCATTCTGATTTTTCCATCTGGTGGTGCCAAGATGCCTTTCAACAAAAGGGGTGACTAATAAACATTTCTGGGAACGAATAATTTTTCCAAGAACTGGCAAAAGTGAGATTATCACCTTTGAGAATGTGAGCTGTCTTCCCTGTTTCTGAATCCCAGGGAGAAGGAAGAGGCAGGCGGTAGCCCCCAGGCCACCTGAGGGGACGGCTCGGAAAGCAGGCAGGAGCCCCAAGGGCTGACAGGAGCTGGACCAGCTCTCGGGGGGTCAGAGCAGTCTCTGCACGTGGACGTGGACATGGCCTTGAGGCCCACACTAGCCTCTCCCGCATCTCACATCCCACACTTGCTCTTCTCCCATCACCCCAGCCGGCCTCTGTGCTTGGAGGCTGCTCTTCCTCTGCCTAGGAGCCCTGCTTTGCCCAGTGAACACTGGCTGCTGGGGTTCCCTCCTCCAGGAAGCCCTCCCTCTCCATCTTCTCCAAAGGATGGGCCACGTCCTGCTTATGCCCGCCTCAGGCTGGACCCTGGCCACACATCCGCCTGCTATGGTCTCGTCCGTGTGTCTGTCTCCCCCCAGGCTGTAATGTAAGCTCCTGGGGAGCTAAGCCTGTGTCTCCTCCATATCTGTAAGCTCAGCACCCAGGACACGACAGGGCACACAGTGGGTGCTCAATGAGCGTGCAAGGACGAAACCCTTCCTGGGGGGAAGGGCGTGTGAGGGAGCTGGACTTCCTGGGACGTGCACCACTGTGATTATGTGCATGTGCGGCGCCTGTGCAAACCTGAGGAGGGGTGTGAGGCCAGGGCGGCGGGGCCTCCAGAGGTGCACAGGGACAAGACAGTGAAGAGGAAGGCGGGAAAAGGGAAGAGAGAAAGGAAGGAGGGCAGGGCCGGGGGAGGGGCTCACAGTGGAAGGCCAGGGGGCAGGAGAGTCAGGCGCCCCGAGCCCCCTTCCATGCCAGGTGGATGGGGATGCTACGAGGTGGGGTTTCCCACACCAGCCAAGGGGGTTCGGGCCTGAAACCCTCACCAGGCCTCACCCGAGAGACGCCTGGGCCCTGGCCAGGCCTGCCCCACATCCCCATACAACAAAAGCCCTGGGATCAACATGTCACCTTGTCATCCGCATCGCCTTAACTCTACTGGTGGAAGGTTCTGGAGAGCGTGCTTCCAGTACACGCGCCGTAAAGCAGGAGACTCCTGCAGGGATGTGCTCAGCCTTTACGGAAGCGGCCAGCCAGGGCGCAGACTTTGCACTGGACATGCACACACTGGCACACACACCTGCACACATACAGTCACATAAACATGCTCACACTCACTCGGAGCATTTTCATAGAGGGAGGGCCCCTCCGAGGCTCGGTTTTCCTGAGAAGTTGGCAGGAACTGCTAACGCCCTTGAAAATAACAGAACCTGCTGTCCAGGAACAACGGCTCCACACTGAGCCTTCTCTAAAGGCTGGCGCCTTTTCAAGCATTTGCAAGGTGAGCTGGAGTCCCCTAGAGGGCAACAGAGGACTGAGGTGGCCCTGGGAGAGGTGGGATGGCAAAGAAGTGTCACCCTGGACCCCTGCCCTCAGAGGTGGCACCTGGCCTGGTGGGGCTTCGATCGGTCTTATGTAGAAGGATGTCATGTCCCCTTGATCACACCTCCAGGTGACACATAACAACACTGAGGCCCAGGCTGATGGGGCTCCCTGTCCAAAGTCACAGAGGAAATGAGGAATCTCTCCAGATTTGGGGGCCAGCGCCCCTCTCCCTACAGACAGGAGTGGAACAGCCACCCTTCCCTGTCACGGGGTCTCTTGGCCCTGAGGCCCTCCACCCACCCAATTCCTTCTTGCCTCGCTTGGTGCCCACCCCAGTCGTGCCCCGGGTGGGCCCTCTCTCATTGCGGACACACCCTAGAGCACAGAAGGCAGGCCCCGCACACCCCAAGCCAGCCCCAGGGCATTTCTCGTTGCCTCTGCCTCCCCTAGCCTTCCGTCCACTGGCCACTGCCCCGGTCAGGAGAGACCCACATCCGTGACCTCCCACAGCACAATATCAAGACTCTCGTGAGCTGGCCTCAGAGGAGGAAGGGGGTCTGGGGCCTGTTCTTCACCCAGCAGGGGCAGCAAACCCCAGGTTCTAATTAGCAGCTTCTGGAACATCCAAGTGCCCTGGCTGTAAGCGAAGGAAATGTGTTTCCTAATTGGCTCCCTGCCGGCGTGTCAGTCAGAGAGCAGGGATTACGCGGCCCCTCCCAGCCTCCTCCCGGCCCTCCCTGGCCTGGCCTGCTGCAGCAGCCTCGCCTACTCCCCGACCCCCAGGCCAGCGCCCTCCTCCCCTCCTCCTCCTCTTCCTGCTCATCTTCCCCGGCGCTGGCCCAGGCCTGCCCCAGGTGTGGGAGGGACACCCCTACTCACACTTCATCCGGGGTCCAGGGTCCCCGCAGGATGCAGGACAGATTCTCCACAAGGTCCTGCAGAGCCAGACCAGGGACCTGGCCCCCGGCCTCAGAGCCAGGCCTGCAGCTGCTGCTGGGCTGGCCTCCTGCTGCACCCGTGGGCCCCGGCGTTACCAGGGCCCCTGCCCAGGCCGTGCAGGTGCCACTCACTCCTTAGCAAGCCTCCCTCGAGGCCCTGCCAGCCCACCCTGCTGCGTTCCCGTGAGCCCTCTCCTGACGCCTCTTTGTCCCACCTCCTGCCTAAACACACAGGCCTAGACACTGAGCTCGGCTGGCGATGCTCCCCAACTTTTAGGTGACCCCAAGAGTATTAGGGACAGTCCTGGGGACCAGAAACCCCCAAGGTCTTTGCGGGAATAGGAGGGGGCAGCGCCAGCCCCAGCCTTGGGGCAACAGGTGGGGACACTTAGAAGGACATTAAAGCTGATGGCACACAGCTTCACACCTCGTCAGCTCCCAGAGAGGGCACCCTGCTTTCTCCTGCATCTGCTGCTCCTTGAGTCTTGCTCCGTAGCAGATAGGTGGACGCCTAGGCAGCGGGCATGGGGGCAGGAGCCAGGATGGCTGTGATGACGTCTGGAAAGGTGGGCACACCAGACAGTCTCTCGTCCCTCTTGGCCTTGGGGCTAAATGCGATGTGTGTGTGTGTCGTGGGGAGCCCAGGGAAGGCCACTGTGGAAGGAGCAGGAGGCTGGGCCTCCGCAGAGCAAGTCACCTCAGCCAACTGGGCCAGCGTCCCCACCTGCGACACGGGAGAAGCGAAGCCCGCCGCCTGTGACACTGGCTTCACTCTGATGATCCATGGGAGTAGGGGAAAGGCAAGGACTGAGTCAGGGAGCAGAGTGCAAAGGGAACCCGGAGGTTGAGGCCCACCGCTCCCCACCCCCAGGAGGGAAGCCACCTGTTGCTCAGGGGGGCCCACGGCAGGCGTGGGGCTCAGGGAGGCCCTAGGGGGCCCCTCTGGGTCTATAAAAAGGTGTCAGGCTTGCTTTGGCAGAGAGAGGGGACCTGCCTGCTGGTGGTTGAAGGGGTCTGAAGAGCTCAGAGGGGGCCAGAGTGTCCCCCGGAAGGTCAGTGGGGGAGCAGAATCCAATGGGGGGAAAGAAGTCAGGAGAGAACAAAACAGGACTGAGTCAAATAGAACCAAGTGGAAAACGGGAACTGTTTTGGTAACTGTGAAACAAAGTCCAATCGGGCCCCCAGGCTGTGGGTCAGCACCTCACAGAAAGATCGCTTACTCTTCCCTTCTCCTAGCCCCCTCTCCACACGCCTACTGCAAGGATGCTTCAAGGCTGAAATCAAATCACTGCTTCCCCAGTGTGCTGCCCTCTTCCTTCTCCTCTACCCCCTGTTCTGGGCGGGGGGTTGAGGGGGAGGCAGGGGGAGAGGCACCTCGGTGACCCTGGGCTCTCCAGGCCTGTGTAGACCGCCCATGCTTGAGGCCCAGACCCCAACCCCGGGAATGTGGCAGAACCCTCGGGCCCGAGTCCTCCTCCCACAGGACTGCCACCTTGCAGTGCCCAGCAGACACAGACGGCTGGGGCTGGGAGGACGAGGCCCTACAGCTTGGGGCCACACAGGCATCGTCCAAAACAACCTGGGGCCCATCCTTGTGGCTGTCATCCTGGCTGGGGGACAGCACTTCCTTTATCTCTAAACCACCCCTACGTTTGTTTTCCCGGGGGGAGCTGGAAGTTTCTGCACTGCCTTGGGATGCAAGTACTTTAAAGGGGCTTTTAAGAATTTACTGTGGACCCCAGAGGGATCTGGAACGGGGATATCCTCAGCCTGGTGACTTCTGAATTGACCCACAAACCCTGCCAGGCGCTCTGGCTTTGGCCGGTGGGTGGCCAGGCAGCCCGTGGGCAGTGCGGCTGGCTCACTGGAACGGCGCCCTGGTTTCAGCATGCGGTGTGCGTGCCTCCGTGCGCGCCCCCCACCATCAGTCAAGACCCCCATGTGGCCCATCATCCAAGGCCGGGCTGCCCGCCCTCTCGGGGCAGAAGGATGGAGCACGGGTTCCAGTCGATGAGCCTTCTCACCAGGGGCCCTTCCTTCTCAGCCCACTTCTTGCAGCTCTGGTTCTTGCCTCCTCCCCTCCCACCCAGCCCCCCATGGATGAGCAGAGGCCCCACTTCGCAGGCGAGACAGGGCCACATCCAGCTGGAGTGGGGAGGTGGGCAGAGAGGACTGTCGGGCACTGGGAAGGGAGGCCCAGCCCAAATCAGCCAGGCAGCCCAGGTCAGGAGGAGGCCCCATGGCAGAGAGAGCCAGGCTGGGGTTCAGGCCGAAGCTACTTCCTGGCCGGGTGATGGGGGCCTCGGCTGCCCTGGTCTTTGCACAGGGGCCTTCCCAGCTCCACCAGTGGACATCTGGAGCATCCTCTCGGCACTTTCATTTGCTCTCTGGCTCTGAGATGCCCCTCGCTCTCTGCCCACACCTGCCCGTGGGCCGCTAAGGGCTCCTCTCCTCCCGCAGGCTCTCCGATGGCCTCCCACCCCCCGTGACTGCAGTCAGAACTCGACCCTGCATCACGTGGTGTCTGGCCAGCGCCGGCCTGCAGCCAGCGTGGACTCTCTCAGGGACCAGAAACCACGAAGCTGGCTCCTCACCTCCCACGGGGCAGGGCTGGCTCGAGGGAATTCTCAGGACACGCTTACAGAGAGCGGAAAAGGACAGTCCACCGTCTCCAGGGCCGGTGCACAGTGAGAGTCAGGGGACGGGACACCCCCTTCTCAGCGAAGGGAGCCTGAGAGCTCAGGTGATAGGCAGTCTCTGCTGGTGGCCCCCAGGGCCGCCAGCCCCATAGGTCCCGACTGAAAAAGGTCCTCAGAGATCCCCATTCAGTTGTGCTCAAACTTCTGATGCATCAGGATTACCAGTGAGCCGTTTACAACGTGGATTCCTGGACCCAGCTCAGCCCAGAAGAAGGCGGCTTCAGGAAGCTGCACTTTACACACACCGCCGAGCTCCCACCCCTTTCCTGACACCTGCACCGCCTCACTTTGAACAAGCAGCTGCTCAGGTTGAATGCCCACAATGTGGATGAGGGGACTGAAGACCAGAGAGGTAAAGTGACTAGTCTGCGGCCACACAGCCCCTCGGGGCAGAGTGAGGGCCAGAGGCCAGCCTGGGAATCCCAGCCTCAGGTGGGCCCCACTGGCCTGGACGCCTCCCTGCAGGGCGATGGGGAGAGCCCAGCGCTTGTGCCCTGTGGCCCCTCAAGCCCCTTGCCTCTGAGGGCCAAAGTGGAAGAGATGAGACATCCCTGGGCATGGGATCCATCCAGCTCAGCACCTGTCTGGTCACAGGGACTCCAGACCAACACCCTCGCAGGGCCACCTGCACCCCGACCCCAGCTCCAGGCTGGTCACGTGCCCCTCCCCCCTCCCTGCACTCACCATAGTCCTTCTTGCAGTACTTTTTCATGTTAATCTTCAGCTTCCCTTTGGAGGCCTTGCAGTAGGAATCGCAGTCTGCAGGGAGGGGAGAGCACAGACAAAACCTAATTAGGCTGGCGATGAATAGGCTGGCGGCCGAGTGGAGGCCGCCTCCTCCCTAAATACCCAGAGGCCTGTGATACCCATGGGCCAGGAGAGGGCAGCCATTCAGGGCAGCCTGCTGAAGCGGCGCTTGGGACAAAGGGCCCCCGCCCGACCCACCCCCTCCAGCCTGACGAATCCCGCAGCCGCGGCCTGCAGCCCCCTTGGCCTCCATGAGGGACTTGGGGGCTCCCGTATTGTGCCACCCAGGGCTTCTGAGCGCCACACAAATTCCCCCTGTTCTTAAGACGCAACTGGAGCCTGATTAAAGCCGATAGAGGCCTCATTGTCACCCGGTGCCCCGGGTCTGTGTCAGGCGCTGGCTTTCATGGCGCGGAGCCTCTGGCTGGGGTCAGGCCCCAACAAAAGAGGTCACGGAGGAAATTAGCAGCCCATGAAGCATTAGAAAACCCCTTTGGTGTCCACTCTACTGGAGTGTGCAAATAAAATGCCCCCCGAAGAAGAGTTCAGTTCTAATGGGCCCTACTGCTGGGAGACAGGGCTGCCGGGCCGGTCTGCTGGGTGTCACCTCGGGGGCTTCCCGGAGCCCAAGCAGGAGCCGGGCAGGACGTGCGGGGCCCGGGGCCTGCCTGCCAGCCATCGGCCTGCTTCTCCTGGGGTGGCCTGTGTCAGCCCACCGAAGGCAAACCTCCCAGGCCAGCCCAGCGAGCCCTCTCCCCGTCAGCTCTTTCTCCTCTTTGAATGAGGCGACGCAATTCCTTTACAAAGTCCGCGTGTGACACTCTTAGCATGGTGGCCGGCCCACCACAGAGGCCCAATAAGTCCTCCAGGCTGCCCTGGGCCACAACTCGACCTGCTGGATCTCAGTCAATTCTCACAAAAAGTCTTTGATGTGTGTGTGTTGTTCCCACTCTGCAGATGAGAAAACAGCCACCTGTGCAATGCGCCCCAGACAGCTAGTGCCAAGGCTGGCCTGGAAGGTGGGTCTGAGATGCCGACGTCACTGCACTCTTGGTTACACCACGCTGTGTCTCAGCAAACGCCAGCGGATTCCCCCTCCTAGTGAGGAGGATGTTAAGCCCAGAGGTGGGGATGAGGACTGCCCTGTATTCCAGCAACTCCCAGACTGCTGGTGGGAAGACCAGCCAGCCTGGCCTGGGGGCTGCAGAGGGCCCAGTTTGTTCTAGGAGCAATGACAGCATGGGGTGGTGGAAGTGGGTGGGGTGTGTGTCCTGGTGAGGGGCGAGGACAAGGGGACCAGAAAGGTGAAGGGGATGCACACACACCCAGGCAACTCCCGAGGAGCAGGGACCAGCTCCTCACCTGGCAGAGGGCAACCAAAGTGAGGTGGGGCTAAAGAGTGATGTGTATATAGGGAGCGCAGGCCAGAGCCAGGGCAGGAAGTCAGGCCCCCCAGAGCCACCTGTGTCCCCAGCCTATAGCTCAGATCTGTGGGGAATATTCAGACCTCACCCCAGGTGAGGACTCCAGGAGGCAGCTGCCTCCTTCAAGGTCCCAGGATGCACTGACTGGGGCCTCACTTAAAGTCAAAACAGCTCCATCCCATTGCCCTGGGAGCCACGGGCCTGGCAGCTGCCTGCTGCCTCCTGAGCCAGCTTCCTGGAGTACCCAGTTAGGAACCAGGCTCAGGAAATGGGAAGAAAACAGCCCCCCTTCTGCTTCCCTGTGGCCCAAGCCCTTGGACTCCCCCCAGGATGCCCTGCCAGGGATACCAGAGGCTACAATGCCAGTCCTGCCTGCCAGCTGGATGGCTGGTTGGTTACTGGAGTAGGGACCTCTTGGAATGCATGGACTGGGTCGTCCAGAGAGAACGGCCTGCATTCGACCGTGGCCAAGCCCGCGAGGTCGAGATGCGAGGTGATGGCGGCCAAACACACAGGTCAATGGCACTGGCACCACCATCATCACGCTGCACTTGACCGTGGGGAACAGCTGCTCCCGGCCGTGTCCCTGCCAGCTCAGGGACAGATGATGCTCACAGCCAAGTGACCGCTGTGGCTGAACCCAGGTTGTGCGTAAGTCCTTGCAGCCCCAAGTGAGCTGGCTGGAACCCCTCCCTGCTCTCCCCACCTAGGGAAGCAAATTAGAATGCAAGCGGTGCCAGGTGATCTCATTACGGGACAGTCTTGAATCCACTCTTGTTGCTTTCTTGTTATTTTTTACGAAAGTCGTTGGCTCATGTCAGTTCTTGCATTCTGGTCAATAGGAACCGCCTCCTCTCGTGGGTCCAGGCACACCCTCTGTCCAAGCCCTGAGGGGGACAGCCCAGGTCCAGAGAGCACCTTGGGGCACGGCAGCTCCTCCAGGCCTCCCAGCGACCCCGTGAGGAGGGAGGGACCATGAGTCCCATCTCCAAGACGGAGACCAGAGCTCAGGAAGGGTCCGGAGCGCCTGCCCAGGGAAGCCCCGCACTGCAACCACCTAGCCCTGCGCCTTCAGCCCTTCCCTCTCCATCACTCTCCCTCCTAGCAATGTCTGCAGCTCTTCTCGCCAGAGGCAAGTAGCCATCTGGGACAGAAACCGTCCTAGAACATGTGGCATCCGTCACTGCCTAATTAGATTGAGCTCCAGACCCTGCCTGACAAATCCCATTCATCCCCATAAACATCAAGAGTCTGACCTCAGTAGTGGTAGCCACAAGCGCAGCACCATCGAGGCACACGGCACGCTCCCAGCCCTGCCAATTAGCCCCATTTTGCAGACGGGGCGGTCCACACAGAACCTGTGCTCCCAACCCGTGGGCCCCAACTGGGCTATATGGTGGAATTACCCAGAAGCTCTAAAAAACGCTGATGCCTGAGTCCCACCCCCAGGACATCCTGACTCACAGGTTCAGGGAGCAGACTAATGGTCCAGATTTTTTAAGCTCCCCAGGTGATTCTAATGGGCAGCCGGGGTTAGAAACCGCTCTCAGAAGCAAGTGTGGCTGCGGGAGGTGGGGACGGGTCTCTGCTCCCATGACTGGCACAGAGCACCCAGCTCAGCAGAGGAAAGGCCGAGAGGTGGCCGTTGACTCAAACTGGAGAGCACTCCCAGACTAACTCAAGCCGGCTGCCCTTACAGGAAATGGTGCCAGCTCCCAACAGTTGTAATTGTATTTGTTATTTGGTTTTGGGGGTTTTTTTGTGGGTCCTATGTCTTTCCTTTCTGTCAGCCAGAAATTCTCGTCAGGTCAGCGTGCTTATGTTGTAAAACGTCCCCGACTCCCCTCAGATTTGCTGATTCCAATGCAGTTGTGAGCTAGGAAAACAGAGACCCAGCTCGTTAGAACTGTACGTAAAACATGGGTAAACAGGCTCATGATAGAGGCTGAAACACCCTCCTTTGGGTAAAGTGAATGACCTCCAGCACATGGACACCCTGGCAGCTATCCGACTGCTCGTGGACTCTGTGTTTTGGTCGTATTCCAGAGGACTGAGGTCACCGAGCAAGTGGTCCCCGGATAACGAAACGTTCCTGTGTTTTCTTCTTTTATCAAATACACACAAAGCTACAAAGACGGCTTCAAGATGGACAAACCACAGCTTTAAAATGCAGCTTTGACTCCTTCAAAATGGCATCTACTTGGCAGCCATCCATGTGGCCTCTCCCTCTTGTGCTCCAAAATAGCTATAAAGACAATGAAAAAAATGAAAATTCACACTAATGCCAGAAACTCAACTGACAGATGACCCAGTGTTGGGATCTGGGAGCAATCTCTATTAATTAAAGGCAGATGGTGGTGCCACAAGCAAAACCTGTCCAGGTTTTACCGCAGGACACAGCTCTTTGTCTGCCGAACAGAAAGGTCCTGAAACAAGGGAAGGCGACAGAGACACAACAACCAGAAAACAAACGGGCAGGAAGTGGATGGGGGCAGCAGTGGTGGCGCCCTCCTCCAGGGAGAGAAAGCTTACGGAAGGGTCAGGAGTGGAAGGACAGTGTGCGCAGGGATATCTGACCTTGCATTTTTTATCTAAATCACGAAGACAGAAAATGAGAAAGTCAGGCAGCAGAGAGAGGATACCACCTCCACAGAGCAGGAGAGAACCAAGGGAAAGCCTGGCAGGAACTCGGAGCTGGAGATGGAGCTGCACACGCTCCCCTGCCATCCAGTTTGGTGCTGAGATGGGAACCCAGCTGTTACACTAGTACCGGGATCTGCAAATTTTTTGCAAAGTGCCAAACAGTAAATATTTTAGGCTTTGCTGGCCATACGGTCTCTATCACTATTCAAACTCTGTCACTGCAGCCTGAAAACAGCCATAGACAATGTGTAACCAAACGGGCATGGCAGACTAAAAAAATTCTAAAACACAGCCTCCATGAAATAGGAGAAGAAAGCCATAAGGGAAGACTAGGCTGAGCTGAAGAGACTGTATGATGATCCAAAAAGGGTGAGGCAGGAGAGAAAGAGCCGGAAAAACCAAAACCTAAAAATCTAGTAGCACAATTAAAATCCACTTTGGAAGCAGTAAAGAGAAATGATACTGTAGAAAACTGATTCAGAAACGAGGAGAATAAATTGGAGAAACTCTCACAATATTTAGAGGAGAAGGATAAAGAGAAAATGATAAGCATGTAAGAGAGAAAGAAAGTGGAGAGGTGACATACGATTGGGAGAGAAGTACAGCAGAGGACAAATGGAATAGAAACAAGAATCGAAGATAGGACTCCCGAGCTAAAGACAGACCTACAGATGCAGCACGAGGAAAGGTCTCTTTGGGAAAACAGACCAACATCCAGACACACCTTTGTAAAACATATGAAATACCACAATGAGGAAAAAAATATTCGGATTAAAAATCAACAGCAACAAGGAGCTGGCCAGATGACCATGGAACAATGTCCACAGGTCTTGAGGAGGGAGAAGTCCGTGACCCAAGAATTTTATACCTAGCTAGACTGTCCCACATGCATGCAGCCACAACAAACAAAAGGCATGCTCAGTGTGCAAGGGCTCAGCAAATATTCCAATCAGGTATCCTTTTTCAGAGAAATACTTGAACATGTTTTCCAACCAACTACGAAATGAATCAAAAATAAGAGTTTATGAGGGGAAAGTCACCGTATGAATGCAATGGTGATGAACATTGAAACCAGTGATATAGAGATTTCAAATTTGGTTCTAAAAGTGAAGACAAATCTCAACACAATTTTCAAGTGTTTGAAAGGGAACATCAGACTATGCATATGTATGTATAAATAACTATAAAAACTTAGTCTAGGTGCCAGTCTGGTGGCCTAGCGTTTAAGTTCACATGTTCTGCTTCAGCAGCCCAGGGTTTGCCAGTTTGGATCCCGGGTGTGGACCTACACACTGCTTGGCAAGCCATGCTGTGGCAGGCATCCCACGTATAAAGTGGAGGAAGATGGGCACAGATGTTAGCTCAGGGCCAGTCTTCCTCAGCAAAAAGAGGAGGATTGGCAGTGGATGTTTGCTCAGGGCTAATCTTCCTCAAAAAAAAAAAAAAAATTAGTCTAAAACTTCAGACCATATTGACGAAAACTAAGAAGCAGAATGAGGTGGGGAACACAAATCTTTGTCTTGAGGAGGCAGAATGCTAACCATACTATTTCACACTTGACCCTGACAAATAAGAGCTATTAGCTCAAATAGTGCTTTTGAAAAACCCAAAGATAGCCACAGAACACTAGAGAAGACAGGAAATAAATTATAGCTAATATGCCAAAAGGAAAAAAACCCAGAAAAAGTGGAATATACAAAAAGCAACTGTGATAAATTAAGATCGCAGAAGAGCAACTATCTAAAAACAAAACAATGACTATAAATGGATTCAACTTCTCTGTTGAAAAAGCGAATATTAAATAGCTGTTTCAGAGCTACATCACTAAATACAGCATTTTTTTAAGCTTATAACTTTTAAAGAAGAAGCTGGATATGTGTCACTAGGTAACAAACAAGTTCACCTTGTAATAAAAAAAAGTTTTGTGTGGAATAACATCTTATTGATTTATATTAAGCAAAAACTATTAGAAATACAAAGAGAACAGACAGACACACAAGTAGTAAAAGAATGCTAACTTAACTCCAAGGGGCTGAAATTGTACAGACCACATTTCCTGACCATGACGTAATAAATAATATTTATTATTAAGCAGAAAAGAATAAAAATAAATGAAGTGCATTCAATTCTAGAAGTTAGAAAATGAGCAAAACAAACCCTGAAGAAAGCAGGAGGAAAGAATTAACAACTACAGAAGGAGAAACTGGAAAAGTAGATGACTGAAAAAATTCAGAAGTTATAAATACGTCCAAGAATTGATTCTCAGCAAAGCCCAAAAACAATCTAAAAAAACCCAACCAAACAAAACAATAACAACAAAAAACCAGACCAAACGCTGTCAGGTCTAATTATGAATAAAAGAGAGAAAACAGACCCAACATTAGGAAACGAACAAGGGGCAGAACCTCAATCTGAAGACGACTTTGCAAATCCAGGGCCATTGCATACAGCGTTAGGCTGAAATCTTGGATGCTGGAATGAAATGCTTTACTTTTTAGGAAGACATAAATGACCAAGTCGAACAAAAAGAGATATCAAATCTGAATAGATGATCTTAAGAAATCTCTGGATGCAGACGGTTTCAGAGGCTGGGTCCATGTAGTCATTAAAAGGACACACCCTTTTCATTCTCTTTGATCTGGTCAGAAACACAGAAAAAGATGGAATGCGATTAGGATGAACCACGTGACGGTGACTAAATCCAAGATTTTTCAACTTAAAAAAAAAAAAAAGCAGTTTCACATGGTTCGACCTTAACACAAAAGCTAGCGTGGGCTTATACATGCACAGACCCTGCAGACCAGTGGATCCACCTTGTTTACCAATCCGTCCCCATATTTTACGCCCAGCAGGGTCCCATCCTCCCTGGACCCAGTGGCTGCGACCCTGCCAGCCTGGGCCCAGCCTGCCTGCCCCACACAGGAGTGATGGACACAGAGCAGAAAGCTCCGCTGACCCTGCTCTCTCAGGGGACAGTTTGGGGCTCAAATTGAGAGCACAGGTAAATACGGAAATGTCAGCAGGAGCCCTTGCACCAGGGTTACCCTCTACTCCCAGCCTCCTCCCCAAAGAGATGGGAGCTGTCATGTATGGACACAGGGACCTCCTGGCTCCTAACTCATTGTGCTCTGTCCCGGGGAGAGCCGCTGAGACCTGGAGGCCACCATCTGCAGCTCGCAGCAGGCCCATCCTGGCTGGCTGGCATCCTGGCTCCTCCCGGGAGCAGCCGACCCTCCTTTTTATTCCCTCCACCTGCTCCCCTGACCAACCCACAGCCAAGAGCCAAGAGGGGGCCCTGCAGGCCCAATCCCAGTGGCCGAGCCCCTCCCTCCGCTTCCTCCACCTTGGGTAGCTTGCCCCTCTGGTCTGCCTCCCGTGCCCCAGGTGCCAAAAACCCTGCTGGGCAGGCCTGCTCGCCGGATCGAAGCTCATCTCCAAGCATATGGCAGGCGGGGCCCGACGTCCCCCAGTCGCAGCCAGGGGCGCTGCATCTGGCACCTCCCTTGGAGCAGGGTGGGGAACTGGCCAAGGTCTGCTCTCAGCGGCACCTCTGCCTCTCTGCTTCTGGGCTGTTGGGCTCGGGAAGGTGGGGCGCTGGGGGTGATGAGCAACAGACACCCAGCCTTCACGGTCCATCCCAGGGCAGAGATCTGGGGCTGCAGAGTTTCAGGCTCTGCTGGCTGGGCACAGGGGAGGGGCTCCTGGTGCCCACTGGCCTGGGGTACAAGAGCTCAAGGGAGTGGGGCTGGGAAGGACACCCTGCTGGCTCCATCCATTTCGGCTGGGCCACTCTGCCCACCAGCAGGTGACAAAAGGCAGGCGAGGCCAGTCTGCCCAGAGAGTGTGTTTTGGCTCTGCCTGACCTGGAGCCACAAAGCCGCCTGGAACTCCCCAGGCCAGGGAGTCCATTTTCAATGTGTGCAGTTTTCACACATGGTGGGTGTCCACGAGCTGCAGAATGGCCATCGTGGGGGAGACGTGGTGAGGATGGAAGCGGCACTCCCCACGAACTCACAAAGCTAACTCTCTCCTTTTGGTCCTAGGCTGCAGGTGACGTCATAATTCTCCCCCTAGTAAGACCACCTTCTGAGTACCCCCACCCGCAAGCACTGTGCCCAGGCTACAGCCCCCTCCCTGAGAGAGCCAGGGTTCACAGGCAGATCTTACACCCCACACGTCTCTCTCCAAGCCCACGCTGGTCTCACCCACCCACCCTACAACCTCCAAGCCCCACCTGCCTCGTAACGCCCATTGAACTCTGGGCTCTGGGGTAGCAGGGCCGAGGACCCCCAAAATGACACAGCCCCCAGGAAGGGACTGGCAGAGGAGCTGGATGTGAGGTGCCTTGCAACCTACAGGGGGGAAGTGACGGGAAAAAAGCCACAAGTGTTTGCAACGTAGATAGCAAAGGATTGGTGTCTTTAATATATAAAGAACTCTTCTGTATCAATAAGACAAGCAACCTAAAATTCAAAGGAGAAGGACAAGCAATTCACAAAAGAGGGAAATGGGGACAAGAAGATGTAAAAATGTTCAACTTCAAATAATCAAAGGAATGCAACTTAAATTAATGGGAACATAGGACTTTTACCTGGGGAACTCTCCAAGGCATATACACCCATAGGACATGGTTGGGTGCAAATTAATACAAACTTCTTTGAGTGTAACTGGCATCGAACATCAAAACCCTAAAACAAGGCACATCCTTTGATGCAGCACCCCCACTTCCACGAATTTATCATCCATTCATTCACTTAATGAGTCGTCTTATAATGAATATACAATTCTTGTATTAAAAAGAACACTAAAAATTTTCCGAGGCAAGTCTCTTCTCCAGTGAGGATGGGGACCACTTGCTTATGGGGGAATCCTAATGAGCTTATATCTGTATTCAACCAGGTGACACTTGTATTCCTAACCCACGTGGTTCCTGCCACTGGGAAGGGCTATATCCTCCCTAAGAGATGGTGTGTGTACACATGTGTGTGTGTCGTGTGTATATGTAGTTTCATCCTCTCCCAATACCACAAACATTAAGGGACAAAGGAAAAGCAAGTCATCAGCCAACTGTGTGCACGGTAATATGGTTGGGAGTGAGGGCACTGCTGTAACTAGGTGGTCACAGGAAGCTTGTGGATGTGGCACAACACTGAGACCTAAACAGTGGGAAGGAGGCAGGGGCAAGAATAAGTTTCCAAGCAGGAAGAACAGCCTGTGCAAAGGCCCTTAGGCAGGATCGAGCCTAGCACAGTCCAGGGACTGAGTGAAAGCTGGGGTGCCTTGCACAGAGTGAACGAGAGGAGCAGAGAAAGGAGTCCCACCAGCTTGAAGAGCTGTGTGCAGCTGGGTACGGTGTGGATTCTATTTAAATGTAACACAAAGCCACTAGAGGGTTCTAGCCGAGCCTGGGTCACTTGCGGCTGCTGGGCGGGTGGTCTTCAGCTGCATAGGACTGAGGGAGGCTCCACCCTCTCACTATCAGGGATGGGTCCTTGGGCTGCCCAGGCCCCACCTCGCCTGAGGCCAGTGGGACATGATCCCCACTCTGTCCTGTCCTTACAAGGAGCCACTGCGCCAGCTCCTGGAAACCGACCTGTCATTTTGCCGCACGAGCCTGGTGCTTCCTCAGCAAGTGCGGTTAAAAGCGCGGACATGCGTGCTTTACACGGCGAACCGAGCGCCTGATCCTCTTCCTATGCCAGGCTGGCCGCCAGGGCTGCTGCTGCTCCGGCCCCCACCCAGTGCTCCCCAGGGCAGCCCGGCCGTTTTGTCCTGCTCCTTCCCGCGTGGCCACCTCCGCCCAGGACTTCCCAGCCGGTACCCTCGGCTGCACTGGCAGGGGTGGAGGCAGGCGCCCGCCGGGAGATCATGCCCACTGCGCAGGGCACGCCCAGGCCCTCCTTTCTCCCTACTTTCCCCTAGAGAGCCACCCGCGGTGATGGCCCGGGTCCTCTACAGCCTCCCCAGTACCCGTTCTCCTTCCTTCCCGAAGAGCAAACCCCGATGTTTCCAACGTCACTCTTCTTCAAAGGCCCCCTTACAGCTCCCCATGGCCTTGTCCCGGCTTCCGGCCCGAGGGTGTAAGTGGAAGTCGACTGAGAGGGGCTCCAGGGAAGGCGGTTGTTTCTTGTAGGAAGAGATCACAGCACCAGCCCTATGATCTGGGGCCCTCAACTATTCTGAGCCTCGGTTTTCTCATCAGTGAAATGGGCTAGCAGTGATGATAACTGTCCTACCCGTTCACAGGATTTAGGACGAAATAACTGTGGTGCGTGAGAGGGATGTCAGAGAAGGTCTCTAGAGGAGATGACCCTCAGCTGGGACCTGAAGGATGAGAAGGTGTCGCAACTGGGTGTGATGGGCTCAAGGCTGCCTCAGGGGGCCCCAGCTGAATGACAGCCAACAGGGGGTGAAGAATGGCAGAGCCAGGGGAAAGGTGGGGTCTCATGAGGCAAGGAGGAGAGCTCAGATCTGAGATGGAGCGAGCCAGCCCCGATCCTCCCCAGAAACTACGAAACTGACCCACACCAAGCAGCCAGCTGGTGCAGTGAGCTCTGGGCAACCGAGCCCTGTCTCCCAGCAGGAGCACGTCTGCCTCCAGGATCCCTTCTGGGCGATGGACCCAGAGCCAGGCCGCAGGCTGCAAGAGAAGGTGCGGGATGGAGAGGGCATCAGGCCCACAGCGAGGACCTGTCTGTGCCCAAGGTCCATGATCCTGGGACACTCACTCCGTTCACTGTAACCTATCTTCTCTTCCATTCGAGTGAATGGCGGCTGACCCCTATTCTCTGCAGAATATCTGGAAGGAACAGGGCCTAACCCCATGGGTACCAGAGAAGCCAGAGACCCCACAGCAGCTATGCACAGGTTCAGCCACCACACCTTGGCCTTCAACGCCTTCCTCCCTGGCGACCTTCCTTGCAACCCGCTCCTGTCATCTCCCTGTGTGGCCTCCGTCTCAGCCCCCAAGCACAGCTGCGCACCCCCTATGCTCTTAGCGCCCATCTCACGGTCTGGAATTGTAGGTCTGCCTCCTCGCCCGGTGGTGGATCGGACCTGGGTCCCAGCACTTGCACAGTGTGGGCCACCACTGAATGCTCCCAGAACCCAGGGGGTCATAAACTCTGGGTTCCCCTGTGTGCCCAGGATCACGACAGCATAAAATAAGCAGGATGCAGTGCCCTGCGAGATACCAAGACTGCCTGGAGAAACCCACAGACAGGCTCCCCACGCAGGCCAGTCGGCTCTCTCTGCACTCATTCTTGTGACACCTGTGAGAAAGCCTGGGGAAGGGGCTTAGGCACCTTTCTAACCTGCTAAGCTCTTTGACAACAGAGGGCATGATTTGGGCCTCAGAGGGCTTAGGTGGCACCAGAAGTCAGGCCGCAAGGCCTGTGCTGGGATGCATGGCTGACGTCTGAGGAGCAGCATCCTCAAGCTCCGAATCCGAGGCTTTTCGGCAGGTCCTCGCCTGCTCTCCTTGGTGTCTGGAGCGTCAGTTGGACAGATTGCCCCTACCTGGACCCTAGGACACAATCCATTGCCCCAGCGGGAATGGTCAATCTCAGGATACTGACCAGCTCTGGGCAGGAGGATGCTGGGCAGCCGTTAGCAGGTGGGCTGGCAAAGAACTCAAAATGCTGGCTCCGTGACTTTCAAGCTGTGTGTCCTTGAGCACATCAGTGCACTTCTCTGAACCTCAGATTCCTCATTTATGAAATGGGGGTAAGAGCGTGTAATCCTTTAAGTTCTAGTGAGATGAACCCTGATGTGATAAGCACTAAACAGTGTTAGCTATCATTATTTTTACCATTAGGAGCCATGAGAAGAAAACCAATCTCATTGCTTTCTTGGCACGCTCAATGTAAAGAACTTTTTCTTATTTCTGACTCAATGGACCGTATGTACTGACTGACCTCTGGCTTTTCTGAAAAGCAAGCCCATCTTTAGAGGCTCTGGTCCCCTCCAGCACCTGTCACCCAGTCAGTTCCACATTTTTCATTTGGTTTGCTGATGGTCTGCCTCCCTCCCAGGGCACTGCCCTGTTCCCTCTCTCTCCCCAGGGCCCAGGACGCTTACAAGCTCTCAGTAAATATTTGTTAAATGAGTTGAATAAGAGGAGAGTCAGCTGCCACCACCGTGGGGCCGTGGGGCCGGCAGGGTGACCTGCGGCCCCAGCCATTCCAGCACTCCTCTGGTCCAGGGGCGGAAGACATCAGACCCCGCGAGGCGAGGGGACCCCCCCGGAAAGCAAGTCTGCTAAGCAGCAGGAAGGCAAAGGCCTGAAGCAGGATTCTGAAGGCGGAAAAAGACAATTTTGGAAAATGCTGGGAAACACAAAAAGCTGAAGCCTGGCGAGAGCAGCTCCTTGCCGGGGAAGTGCGGCAGGAGCGATCGATCCTCCCTCCCCGGGGAGGGGCAAGGGGCTTTGCTGTTTGGCTTGCACTTCACTAACACAGATTCTAAATCCGCTACCTTATTATGAAAATATATTTGCACATTTCAAATACAGGGCTGGAGGGGAGCTCTCACAGGAGAAGCCCGGAAAGCTCTGCATCCGGGCTGACCTCGCGGGAAGGAGACTCCCAGGCCGGTCCCCGTCCTGGAAGCCCGTCCTGTGCCAAGCCCGCCTGGTGCAGGAGACCAGGGCTGGGCCGGCTTTCAGGTGAGGACCAACCGGAAAGGCTCTGCCTCCCTGGGCTGAGGAGCTGCGGTCCAGCTGGCCCCTCCCTGCAGCTGGTTCAGGGTGGGGTGGCTGGGCTGGAGAGGTCGGGGTCTGCACTGGCCACGGGAGCTGGGGGAGCTGCCCCTCTTCTCCATGCGGAACAAGAGGGTGCCATGAGTCCCCAGCAGGCTCTTTCTTCTTGCTGAACAAGATGGATTGGAAAACAAATTGGCTCAAATAAAGCATGTAATTAGATTAAAGCCTCTTGCCCAGAGCCTCTGGGGCCGCAGAAAGCCCTCCCGACTGGAGGCAGGAGACCTCAGCGGGCTGAACCAGCTCCTGGACATCCAGAATTTTCTCTTGACCTTTTGCCGCCCACCCTCAGTCCTCCCCAGCTGGTGTGAACTGTGCTAAAGGGATTAATTCTTCCTCGAAGATGGCCCCAGACCCTGCTCTAACACCAGCCCCATAGGCTTGGGGTCACCCTGTTCCCTGCCTACAGATGCTGCCTCAGCCTCAAAGGGCGGCTGTGTCTAATCCACAAGCCCCACAGAGCTTGACCGGACTCCCGCGGGAACACCTGGGATGGTGATGAGTCTACACCTGGGCAGCCCTCACCAAAGAACTTTCCACCCATGACCCCACTTGAGCTGCACAGTGACCTATAATGAGGCCAGGCAGGTAGTATCAGGACTGCCATTTCCATCACATACAAGAGAAAGCTGAGGCCAGGAATGTTCCATGTCCCAGGTCACCAGCCAGTGGGGCCACTTTCCTGAGCACCGGCTGCCCTTCACTCCAGGTCAGGGCCACCCAGAGGGGTCTTTGCCCCCAAAGCCATGAGCAATTTGATGACCACTGAGCAATGACCGTTAATGTCCCCCACCCTGATGCAGGGGCTGCCCCTTCTCAAGGGACCATCCGCTCAGCTTCCTGTCCTCGGGCAGAAGCTCTGTGTAACTGCCCCACCCCATCCATCTTCCCACAACCCCCTCCCAAAAAGTCAGCTTCCACGGTGATGCCCTGTGCCTCCTCCCAGCAGCCACGCCCTTGGGAGAGGTGGCTGTGGTCACAGGCTGCCGGAGAAAGGAAGGAGCAGGGAGGCCACATTCAAGAAGCTGCTGCACCCAGGGAGTAGATTTCTCTTCCTGCAACGGTTTCTGAAGTGGCTCCCCATCAAAATGGCAGACGAGCTTCTGGTCCACAGTATCGAATGAGAGCCCAGGCAGAGGAGAGGAGAAAGAAAAAAGAGGAAAGCAGGTAAGAACCCTGGGGTGCCTAGTTTAAAGGCTTGAGGATGAGCAACTTATCCCCTGAAAAAAAATGAGGGTTTCCAGAGGAGACACTGATTGGAAGCAAGTGCAGAGGCAGGAAAGGCAGCACACGGACCATAGTTTCCCTCTCCAAGCTCACAGCAGACATCACTAATCAACCTCAGCACCCAAGGAAGCCCAGAACTCCTGGTTGCTCAGGGGAAAAGCTGACACATTCTTGCAATCCCTGGTTTATTCTGTCACTTGCCACTGACTAACAGAGTGGACACACGCCACAGAATCCACCTTTTCAGAGCAGAAAGGGTTCTGTTTTTTTTTGGGGGGGTGGGGGTAAGATCTGCCCTGAGCTAAGATCTGTTCCAATCTTCCTCTATTTTGTATGTGGGATGTCTCCACAACATGGCTGATGAGTGGAGTAGATCACCCAGGATCCAAACCCGCCAACCTAGGCCGCCAAAGTGGAGTGTGTAGAACTTTAACCACTTGGCCACGGAGCTGGCCCCCGGAAAGGGTTCTTGAAGGTCAGTCCACCCTAGCACCACCTCTTGCCATCTCACTGCTTGAATCTGCCTCACCACTGACTCTAGGACACTGGACAGGACTTCCAACAGCTGAGCCTCACCTGTTTCTGTAACTCCCCCCAGATGGCCTTAGCTCCACTTTCTGGAACAGCCCAGCACACGCCTACCACCTGTGTAACAAACACATCAGCCCTCAAGACTTTGAGAGAAAGTGCCCCTCCCTCCCAAGCCTTCCTGGTGCCTTCGAACTCTGAGGACATGGTTTTCAGAACCCCCATCATGCTGGTCCCTCTTCTTAACCTCTCTGTTCCTCAGTTCTCTGATGTGAGGATTGAGGAGACTAATCCTGTCTCCTCCTTCCTTTGCACATCTATGTGGAGTATGGAAATGCTTCAAGACTGCAAAATCCTGCTTGACTGGAGGCCACTCATCTGTCATCTCACTTCTCTGGAGTCCAGGTGAGAACCAGGAAGGAAGATGTCTACACAGCCAAATTGCTACCTCAAAGGAAATCCCCCAGGTCTTCATTCGCTGCTTAATGATCCTTTATTTACAAACGTTGATAATCATTGTTGTTATCGCCATTCCTAGAACATAGTACTTTAGGATCTATATATTTAAAGGGTGGGAGGACCCTCCAGAGACCGACCCACTGGCAGGAAGAGGAAAAGCCAGCACAGAGAGGACACAGAAGAGGCAGAAAGCGATGCAGCTATGAAAAGCAGATGGAGAACACCTAAAGGCCATTTTGAATAGAGGCCAACAGTCCTAACACAGCTGAAAAAGCTTTGCGATGACGACTGTATTACTGCACAATCCCTTTTTGCAATGGCGATATCACCCTGAAGGGCAAAATCATGTTCGATGTGCATTGCTTAATAAGGCAGGAAAGCTGGTGACACATTCAGGAAAGATTTCCATCCAAAATGGTTTTAAAAAAAAGTTGCATGACATTTCCATTAATTACGGCTCAGGTGTCTGGAAACCATACATCTGGGGTGGCTCATTCCACAGGAATGCCAGAACCGTGGCAGATCCTGAAGTCTCCCTGTCAAGACCACACCACTACCTCCTCAGGGGGAGGACGAAGGTGCTGTGTTTGCCTTGGAGAAGACAAGAATTCTCGATACACTCCAGGTGACCACAGACCCCAACGCCCCCCTCCAGAAGGTGCTGGGAGCCTCTGCATTCTGGGCAGAGGCATAGCTGCCCTCCCCTAGAGCCACTGCAGAGTCTAGAGGCTGAAGGTCACCACGAGGACAGTGGACACCCTGGACTTCACCCTGCCCTGCCCTCCCCACCTAGACACATCCCAGGCTTTAACAAAATGGCCAAGTTCACCTTTTCTACAGTCTTTCATTTCTTAGCCATCTCTTCTGTCCCCAGGAACTCCCTAGACATAGGGTTTCCAATGGCTGCTCCACATTTGTCTCCCAGTCACAGAGGGGACCCCGGGGGTCTCCATTCCCGGGGCTCCCAGCCACCCTCCAAAGACCGGTGGGAACTGGAACGAGAGAATGATGGACCTCAGGAGTCCAGGCACGGCTGTGGGTCCCCAGGGCTGCCTCTGACCCACCACTGGGAGTTCACACACAGGCCTCCTGGAGAAGCTTCCAGGACAACTCTGGGGGACAAACGACAAAGCAGCTTTCGCCCACAGGGGAGGCCATGTGTGCAGGAGACACCATTTAGCTCCATTCCCGGCACCCACAAGCACCAGCTCCTGTTAGGAACTGGGACATCTACTGGGCCCTGGGACAAGCTAACCCAGAGCCCTCTGATTTCACACGCCTCCTCCCCTGGGAGGTCAGGCTTTATGGCAGCCCTGAGGTCCAAACCACCCCCTTCGCTCCCCTCCCCACTATAACACCTTGAACCACAGACCAAATTAAAAAACTCTTTCATCAAAGTTCAGAACTCTTACACCAGAGATGAGCCCTGTAAACCCCGGTGGAGAGGACAGACAGAGATTTCCGCTTGCTGCAAAGGAGCTACCTGCTGGAAGACGGGCGTCTGACTGGGGCAGACGGGGGCTCCCCATCTCTGTGAAGGAAACACATGGAGACCGAATCTGGATCACAGCCAGAGAAGTACAGTCCCCCAAGCTTCTCGTGAGATGTAAATTCTGCCATGCAAATTCAAGATGGACTTTCTAGAGGATCCCAAATGTCTACCTAATTCTAGTTCTCCTTATGTGCCACCAGTGCCATTGGGAAACAGGAGCCCATCCAGAAGGGTGATGAGCCACCTTGGACTTAAGGCTTTGAATGAGGGCAGAAGAGAGTCAGCAGGCTCTTAGCACTGGGAGGCCCATAGAAGGCCACATGGGCATCTGCTGACATGTGTACACTTGGCTCTACTCTAACAGGTAGCAGTCTGAATTAGAATCCTCTGTTTAGGCATCTTTCCCGCATAATAAACTAGGCTCCCTGGGATTCAGGGCTCCACGTTCTATCATCTCTGTAAACCCACCACACAGCACCGGCCCTCAGTGTGCAATCGTGGAATGAATGAAGAGAAAATGAATAAATGGGCAAGTGCACAAATCCTCAGGTCAGAATCCCCAAGGAACACTGGGAGTCGGGGGGATGGGGAGTACTCAAAACCACACCCAGCACGGCTGGACAAGAAATCCCCATTTTCAGCCTGTAGCCCAGATGAGGCCAAGGGAAGGATTTACAGAGCACAGGATCAGTATTTCATAAACCCTTCCAAATTGCAGAAAAGGCTGCACCTGCCTCCGTCAGTCTGCGGCTGCTAATCCGCTGTAACAGCTCTGTGCCCTCCATTCTGTCTCCCACTTGGAGGGCAGAGTTATCCTGTGTATTCGCCTTTAATAAGCTGAAGCCATTCGGGAGCTGCATTCACTGGTATCTGCTCCCACAGGGCCAGCCCCATGAGGTCTCCTTGTCGGCTCTCCGAGTGAACAGGAGATTTTGTGTTCGGCAGGGAAAACAAAGCTGTCCCAATGGGGATCCAGTTGGCTCTCGATAACGCTTCTCCAGCAAGAGCCAACGGGAGACACAGCCTGGAGTTGCTGTCAACACTAAAGGGTGATTCAGCCAAGCAGGAGAGAGACAGGCTAAGCTGGGGCTCCCTGGGAAGGTCATGAAAGAGTGGGATGCTTGTAGCCCTGGAGCGTCCATCCGGCGGGCTGGTTGGGCGGTCAGCCCAGCTGGTAAAGCCTGTGCCAATGAGGTCATGCCTTGGAACCTGGTGTCGTCTTCGCTTAGTTCCCTGGGTGGGCCCATGCCCCAAAGCTAGGCAGCCGTCCAGCAGGATGCACATCCCTCGGCCAAGGCCAGGCTAAACTACTTCCTATACAGAGAAGAGGCCCTCAAAGCTCACTACCACTTCTGATGCCAGTAACTGCGGCCCCATGGTGGGAGGTGGCCACAGATGCCTCCAAAGTCACCAGAGTGAACAAAAAGGTCTATGGCAAAGACTGTATATGTTTCTCAAACACCGCTTCGTTTTCCTCCTGGGTTTAGAGACTACATTACCCAGCACCCCTTGCAGTTAGGCGTGGTCATGTGACTGAGTTCTGGCCAATGGGACATGAGTAGAAGTGATGCATAGCACCTGCAGGCCTAGCCTGGAAAAGTCTCCTCTGTGCTCCCCTATGCTCTCTTTCCAAACCAGCAATGACTCCAAGGCCCTAAGGGCTGGCCGAGCCCCATGATGGAGGGAGCTGGGCCCCTAACTCACTGCTTGGAAGGGAGCCGCCCAACCAGGAGCACCTACGACAGACTGTGAGGGCTGCTTGTTACTGCACGTCGCCCGCCCTGACCAGTACAGGACTGCTGAGAAGGAGAGAGTCTGCATTAGGACAGCAGCAGCAGTGGTGTGCATGGTGGAAAAGAGAGACACAAGAGACATACAACTGTCATTACTGAGTGACTGGCTGACTACCAGAAGAAAGACGCAGGGCCCAGAGAATAACCACTAGGTCTTTCGACAGTGTAAGGCTGCTAGAGAGCAAACAAAACAAAAATCCACAGATGGTCCCCGAATCCCAATAAAACTTGCCTTCCCCTCAAACAACTTACCAAGGGTAGCAGATGTGGCTGGTGCCCTGCCCAGAGCCACTTTACTCTGCTCTAGGCGCTGGCTGCTAACAGCTCACACTTGCACTTTCTCTGAAGGCCTGCCCTTGGCTGATGGAAACTGCTCTGCTTGGAAATACCTGGAAGGTTACACACAGCCCTCCCCAGGGCGCAGCCAGTAGCTGGCTACATGGGCAAGTGTAACCACCCAGCCTATGGAGCTCCGCATGGGATCAGATGGAGCCTAGACTTCTCCTGAACCCACATGTTTTCCTAGCTTCTTCCCCTGCCTCCCTCACTCCCTTACTGGTTTCTCCCAAGAACATCCCCTCAGTAAATCAATCATCTGCACAGGAATCTCTATTTGGGGCCCCTGAGGTTATAAGGAACCCAACCTAAGACACCAGAGCCCCTGATAACCCAAATGAAGGGCTGGTATTCCACCTCTTCTCCCATCCACAGCAAGACATTTGCCACAAAGAGGAAGAAGGACAGGCCTGAAGTCCCGAGCCCGAACAATCCCAGACTATCAGGCCTAAAAGTTTTCTCCATCTAGGGAAGAGGGAAGCTACTGGGAAGATGTCATGGCCTGCAAGAAAATTTTAGAGGAATCTGTTCCAAGCCCCCAGGTTTGACTTCTCTCCATAGCTCACAGCTTGAAAAGACGCTCGCTTGAGGCACTGTGATAGAATGGAACACTGATGGACCTGGGTCCTCACCTCCGTTCTGCCATCAACCCACTGTGTGAGCTAGGGCAAGTCACTGTCCTCCTCTGTGCCTCAGTCTCCCCACCTGTCAAATGTGGAGGCCAGATTATGAACAATCTCTGGGCTCATTGTGATATCAAGATCCAAATCCCACTCCCAGGATGCTGTTCAGAAGAAATGCTGAGAAATGTTTAACGACCAGCTCTCTGGGAAGAAAAAGCCTTGATCTGTAGCATTTGCCAATTTCCATGGTGTAAATATTCCCACTATGGCCAGTTTCAAACCATCAGCATGATGCCCTGAATGCAGAGCTGGGAAGAGACACCAACAGTCAGCTCTGATGAACCAATGTGTGCAGGTGCATGCCAGCTCCAGCACACCAGCCATTTCCAGGTACCTCTTTGAGCAAAATAAATGTGTTTCAGACCCCCTGGTTCATTTCTAATCTCTGCAAACCAAACAGCATTCTCCTTTGCTCAATTCTACAGTACACCTTACTCTTGAGCAGAGACCAGAGAACAGTGCAAATGACAGCTGCTACCATGTTCCCTAGGGAGAAGCTGACCTCTCCATCAGAAGGAACGGGAAAGGGGGCAGTGCCCACCGCCCCTCCTGAGATGTGGACCCACTGCTCTTACTGAATTACAGCTCTGCCCCGGGGGACAAAGATGCAAGGTCCACAACCTGAGTGGTCACGCCTCGGAGCAGAGTGGGGACTTGTTTCATAGGCCATGCTGGTACCTTTAGGAGCAGAGGGACAGAACAGCAGAGAGGAGAGACCTGCTTAGCAGAAGGTAGGGGAGGGGCTGAGGGACAGTCTGAGCAGCTCACCGGCCGTGGTAGAAGGCAGCTGGTAGCCTCCCAGTCCTCGAGGCCACGTTGGTCCTTCCAACTCTAAAGGTCTATGTCCACAGCAGGGAGGAAACCTGGCTCATGGGCAAATGATGCCCCAGTCCATTCTCCTCTTCTCCTTCCCTCCCCTGGGGCTGGGCATCCTTCTTGGTTCAAATCCCTGACAGTCCCCACAACACAGCCCTGAAAGAGCCCCAGGGCAGCCCCTGGGCACTGTGACAATGAACACGAGGCTGGCTCTGCCCACCAGGCCCAGCCCGGCTGCAGAGCAAGCACAGAATGAGAGGACGGAGGGTGGGGTCAGGGTGATCACAGTCGGCCTCCCAACCAGTCCTTCCAGGGGCTCCAGCTGGGACCCTGGGATTCTGAGCTGGGAGGGGGACAAACAGACCATTTAGCCAATTCCTTCATTTCATTGAGAAGACTGAGCCCAAAGCTATCAGATGGTCTATCAAGTGGGGTGGGGAGGGTCATGAAATACTTAAAATCCATGCTGTTAAGTAAAAGATTGCATTTAAGGTTGTGCTGTCATTCCATGCTATGGACTGAACTGTGTCGCATCAAAATTCCTATGCTGAAGCCCTAACCCGCAATGTGACAGTATTTGGAGGGGGGCCTTTGGAAGGTGATTAGGGTTAGACGAGGTCATGGAGGTGGGGCCCATGAGGATGGGCTTAGTGCCCTTAGAAGAAGAGACACCAGAGAGCTCTCTCCCATACCCTGTGGGGACATAGCGAGAAGAAGGCCGTCTGCAAGCCAGGGAGAGAGCTCCCGCCAGAACCTGACCCTGCTGGCACCCTGATCTTGGACCTCCAGCCTCCAAAACTGGGAGAAAATACATTTTTGTTATTTAAGCCACCCCGTCTGTGGTACTTGTTATGGCAGCCCAAGCTGACAATAACACACTATTATTACTATTATTTGAAGTCTGGAGTGGTTTTAAATCTGGCAGGGTATTTAAGTACTCAAAGGACCACTGTGGATGCTGCCCAACCTCCAGCTCTGGCACTGGGGAGGGGGGCTTATTTACTCCAGTTCAGTGGCTGTCGAGATTCTGCTGGGGCCGCGCCTGACAGCAATCCAGAAGGGGGAGAGGACTGACTGTGCATGGGGGGCTCAGGCCAGGGTGCCTGGCACAGCCCAGTCACTGTGCATCCCCTCCCAACAGTGCCCAGCTCAGGACCTTGACAGGAATTCCAAACGGATTTCAGGCACAGCTCTGGGCGGGGGCTGCCGGTGTGTGTGCTGGGCGGGGGCGGGGGGGTGTCTCTCTGCCTCAGCCTAGTTCTGCAGCCTGCACGCCCCCAACACCCCAGTCTCTGCCAAAAAGGAGCCTGTGACATCTGTGTGACACAGGGGCGGGTCCTGGGGATTCCAATCCTTGCCCTCCCTGACACCTGTCACTTCTCCTATTCCCGTCAGGCATCCCCCTTGAGTCTCCAGTGGGAAGAGCTCCCAAGAAGGGCTAAATATTCCGCCCCCACGTGCTCTCTGGCCTCCCAGCTCATCCCTTTATCCTCCTCCATGCTGGTGGCAGCTCCACCTGCAAAGGCCCAGCCACAGGGGAACAATGGGGGTCCTGAAACCTACAATGCAAGTGGCTTCCTTTGTGCTCCCCGGGGTGACAGAGGCCCCTGGCAGCGGAGTGGGGGCGGTGGCGCTCTCCCAGCCCTGCTCACCCCCAGCCTGACCTCTGCCCTGGTCCTTTGTGCAGGCCCCAAAAAGGAGAGAGAGGAAGGGGGAGGAGAGGAGTCCAGGAAAAGTGAGTGGATAAGACAGACAGAGGGAGAGATGGAGACAGAGAGAAAGACAGAGAAAAGCAAAGTCAGAAAGAGAGAGAGACAGAGTGAGAAGCCGGGGGGGGGGGGGGGGGGGGGGGGGGGGGGGGGGGCGGGGCTGGGCTGGAGAGAGACTGCTGCATTGTTTCACGTGGGCTGCCCAGACCAGGGTCTCCTGACCAAGGGGATGTAAACAGTAATTTGGACCATGTGAAAATGCCATTTTTGTGGGTCACAATGGTCAAATAAAACAGCAATTCCGTTCAGTCAACTTAATACGTACAGGATCAGTCTGGTCTCCAGCCAGGGCCGAGTGAGCAGGTCCCACTCACTGTCCCATGTTCCCTTGGCTCAGTGTCTGGCTTCCTTTCCTGGACCAGAGTCATGGGGAACTGGGCTGATGTCAGGAAATCCAAGTTTAACCTAGTGGTTCTCAACGAGAGGTGGTTTTGCCCCCAAGGGACATTTGACTGTCACAGCTGTCCAGAGGGCGGAGGGCAGGGATGCTGCTCAACACCCGAAAGGCACAGGACAGCCCCCACACTAAGAATTCTCCAGCCTCACTGTCAACAGCACTGGGGTTGGGAATCTCTGCTTCAGACCCTTGTCCTCGAGGGGCTCCTTCAGTCACCGCTGAATGTAGCTTCTGCACACTCTGCTCCCACAAGAGAGGCGTGGCAGGATTTACGATGGTGTCTCGCTCCCTCGTCCCCTCTGCTGTGGAGGCGCCCCTTCCTTAGGGACAGTCCCCTGAAGGAAGCTCAGAGCTCGCACTCCTCTGCCCCCGAAGTCCGAAGTTTGGGGTGGACGTTGCCCTGCCTATTCTTGAAGAGCATGAAGTTAATGATGACAACATGCAACACGTGGATAGCACTTTTCATCCGACATGCTGCTTCACACGCATTATATCCTGCAAGGCAGCCTATGCCTGGGGACTCAGATGCACTTCTAAATACAACGCTTTGCACAGCACACTACTGCATGATGCTTTAGTGATTAAACCATTGAGCAAACCAGCTGTAAGACATGTGGGGGATAACCAAGAAAGGCTGAAGATGGACTGGCTATCAGATGACATTAAAGAATTTCTGTTCATTTTATTAGGTGTAATAATGCTGTTGAGAAGATGTAGGGAAATGTTCGTATTTTTCAAAGATGGCGTTCTGAAATATTTAAAGGTCAAATTCATAATGTCTAAGCTTTAAAAGTATTTCAGCAAAGAAATTGTTGAAGTGAATGGGGCAAAATGTTCACTGTGAAGTCGAAGTGACAGGAATGTGAGTGTCCACCACTCTCTCTACTTCTCTGAGATTTTTCATAATAAAAAGTCGAACAATTAGTTAAATCACATTAATTCAAAATATGGTAATTTTTAGTAAAACTCAGAATTTCAGATAAATTTCATTTTAGGTTGGGCTATATTTTACCAGGAAAAAGAACCAGAAAACATTTCCGATGTGAACACAGCATTTCCTATGATCACTCAGGAAACGCTTGCTGACTTGAAAACATAGCTTTCTAAACCCTCAGCTGCATCCATTTCAACATGATGTGTAACTAACAAATGAGCTGCTCCATGATGCAGCGGGATCTCTCTTCAACGCTTTTGGAGAGAACACATGGGTTTTATGCTGTATCCACATACCAGGGCTTCTCAACCTCGGCACTGCTAGCATTTGAGGCCGCATAATTCTTTGCTGTGGGGGCTCATCCTGTGCATTGTAGGATGTTTAGCAGCATCCCTGGCCTCTACCTGTTAGATGCCACTAGCAACCTCCCCAAGGTGTGATCGTCAAAAATGTGTCCAGAAACGGCCAAATGTCCCCTGGGGGCAAAACAGCACCTGACTGAGAACAACAGAAACATATTAGGACAACGACATAATTTATCTGAAATGCTCTCTAAACCAGTCTTTTCACCAAAGTTGACCCTCCATGTATAATCTGTTGCTTTGGCAATATATTGTATCTTTCCATTTCATATTTAAATATTCTCCTACAACATAACTATATGGATACCTCATAACTGAGTAACTAAAACTCTACTGAAAGATATTTGATTGTTTCCTTCTTGTGTCATTATAAACGGTGCTGTGGTAAGCAACCTTGTAGCTGAATCTTGGCACACAACACTATTTCCTTAGGCTAAATTCCTAGAAGTGAAATGATGGGGTCAAAGATACATTTTGATCCATGATGTCAAATCATCCTTCATAAAAGTGGTACCAAGTTGCCCTCCCATCACCAGAGTAGGTAAGCACCTCTTTACCCAACCTTTTCAACACTGGGAATTTCCTTTTTTCCTAAATAGTGTCAATTTAATAAGTTTTTTAAAAATGGTATTCTTATTAATGTTACTTATTACTAATAAGTAATACTTCAGATGCTTACTGCAATTTGTACAAATTCTCTGAATTTCTAGTTTATTTTCTCAACCCAATGTTGTATTAAGATCTCTCTCATTGAATTGTAAAAGCTCTTTATTTATTGAGCATATTAATCTTTGATCATCCATGTCACAAATATTTTTCTCAGCTTTTAGTTTGCCTTCTATGTTGCTTATAGAGATTTTTGAAGTACATTAAGTTTTCTATTTTTATCTACTTAAAATCTTTCCCTTTATGATTTCTGACTTTTGTATCCTATCTAGAAAGGCTCCCTCACCTCAACAATACATTGATACTGATATGTTCCATTCTAGAACTTTTAGGGATTCATTAAAAATATAGAAACATTTAATCCTTTCGGATTTATGTTGGTTCACAGCATGAAGTAGAAATCTAATTTCATTACTATTTTTAAATAAATAGCCACTTTCCCCAGGACCATCTACTGACTGATTCATCCTTTTCCTCACTGGTTTATAGTCACAGCTTTGCCATGTACCAAGTTCTTATGTTTACATTTCAGTCTATTTTTGGACTTTCTACTCAGCTTTCGTGATTTCTCTATTCCCATGCCAGTATCACACTAATTTAAGTACCCTGTTTACAATATTTTAAAATATCTGGTATGGCAATTCACCCTTCATTACTCTTCTTTAAAAAAATTCTTGGTTATTCTTGCTCATTTATTTTTCTAGCTGAACTTTAGAATCATATCCTATCCAATTTGTATTCTGACTAGAATTATGCTAACCTTATAAATTATCTCAGGGAGACTTGACATTTTACAATTTTGAGTTTGCCCTCCCAGAACAGCATAAGGCCTTTCATTTTTTTGTGGTCTTCGTAGTGTCCCAGGGAAAAGGTTTAACCTTTTTAAAAATATACATTCTGCACTTTTATTGCTACATTTATTTCTGTGTATTTGATGTTTTCGTTGCTATTCTAATTGGGATTTTGTTTCCATTATCATAAAAATGATGTGCATTCATTGAGCACTTACTCAAGCCAGACATCCAGTCAGATGCTCTTTACTCACTCACTGGGACACTCTTTTGTAACTAGTTATTGCTGATTTATAAGAAAAGTTACTGACCTTTCAATGTTAATTTTGTAATGACCTCCTTGCAGAATTCTTTTACCAGTCTAACAATTTTCAGCTGATTCTCTACAGGCGTGTTTTTATGATACAAGTGCTGGCCGGTGTATGAAGAAGTCACCGTGGTCCTCTCCGGCAAACCCCCACCAGTCTTCTGGTTTAAGCTGATTCATCTGCCTTGTCTCACTCAGGCCATTTTGCAACCAAAGGCAAGAGCTAACTGGTTCTCCCAAGCCCAGAACCTGTGGCCTCAGCCATGCCAGCCCCACACGCCAACCAACCACACTCCCAAGTGCCACTTTAACTGCCACCTGCAGAAGACAGCAGCTTTTAACTGGCCATCCCTCCGTCTCTACCAAACACGAGTTTGTCTTCTTTCTTGGTAAGATGTTACCACACCACGGTCAGAAATACAAAAAAATTACCCCAAATTGACCAGCCAGTATAACTACTGAGAGGCACAATGACACAGTGGTCAATGCCACTCACAGGCTCTGAGGTCTGGAGACTTCAGCTGGAATCCCAGCTAGACCGCCCTTTCCCCATGTTGGCTGAGCTATTACTGCTTGGGGCTGGGGTGGGGAGGTACTAAGAGACACCCCTACCCTCAAAAGTCTTCCAGGAAGACAAGCATGTCCTGCCCATGCCCCAGCTCCCTGTCCGTGGCCCCCTCTCTCCATTCACCAACCAGACAAACCAGACTCACTTCACCCTTGGACTCTGACCTCAAGCACTTGACTTTTTTTTTTTTTAATTGTGGCAAAATACACATAACATAAAATCGACCATTTTAGCCATTTTAAAATGGAACTGAACACTATTTATTTATTTTTTTTAATTTAATTTTTTTCCTTTTTCTCCCCAAAGCCCCCCAGTACATAGTTGTATATTCTTCGTTGTGGGTCCTTCTAGTTGTGGCATGTGGGACGCTGCCTCAGCATGGTTTGATGAGCAGTGCCATGTCCGCAGCCAGGATTAGAACCAACGAAACACTGGGCCGCCTGCAGTGGAACGCGCAAACTTAACCACTCGGCCACAGGGCCAGCCACCTTTTTTTTTTTTTGATTTAACTAAGAACTGAACACTATTTAGATCCAGAACTTTTCCATCACCCCAAAAGGAAAGCCTGTACCCATCAAACAGGCATCCCCATTCCTCCTTCTTCCCAGTCCTTGGCAACCACTAATCTGCTCTCTGTCTCTGGATTTGCTTATTCTGGGCATTTCATATAAACGGACTCACATACTAAGTGGCCTTCTGTGTCTGGCTTCTTTCACTCAGCATAAAGTTGTCAAGGTTTACCCATGTTGTAGCATGTATCAGGACTTCATTCCTTTTAACGTCTGGATGATGTTCCATTGCCTGGATACATACCATTGTGTTTATCCTTTCTTCCACTGATGGACCCTTGGGCTGCTCGCACCTCTGGCTATCGTGAAGTCAAGCACTTGACCTTTCATTGATTTCCAGTCTTTAACTCTCTGCTAGTTGAGGGTCTAACAGCAGCTGCTGGGAAGGCTGTGACGAGGACACTGAGCAGTTCCCTCAGCTGCCCCCTGCCTTGGGCAGCCCCCCTTCCCTCCCAAGGTCTCCCCTAGAGCCTTTCATCTGGCTGACCCTGCACCTGCCCCCATGCCGACAACTCCCACTGCAAGTCCCACCTCCGGATGAGGAGCTGCGAGACCTTAGCTCAGTTCAACCCCCCAATCCACCGTGGTGTTTGTATTTTCCATGTTGTTCTATTGTTTTCTTTATTGAGCACTTATGATAAGCCCACCACTGAATCAAAGGCTTTACTGGGATCATCTCATTTAATCCCCACAACAACTCCAGGAGGCAGGGCTATCATTACACCCTTTCACAGAGGAGGAAACAAGATCCAGCAGAACTCAGGTCTCAGGCTCCCAATTTAGTGCCCCTTCCTCTCTCCTGTCCCACACCCAGCACCTGGCCAATACTGCATTCAAGTCTCACCAGGTCCTTGTCCCATACTCACCCAACCTAGTCCCTATCTTGGAAAACCAAAGTCTAAAATGAGAATAACCCAAGCTTACCCAGGTTGCAGGTCTACATAAACCCAATTTTCTTCCATGAAAAAAATAGAGGTGCTGAGAGGCCACCAGATATGACATCTCTAAGGTCACCTCCCACCCCCTACACACACCCGGGAGCACCTGAAGCTGTTCACATAAATTCAGCTGCTGGGTTCCATGGAATTCTCTCTCTAGACTCCCTGAGGGCCGCCAGGGTGCCCAGAAGTTGCACCTACCCCCAAGGCTGGGGCCGCTGGAGCAGTTAGCAGAAAGCCCCACGTAGGGCCCCAAACGGGGTGAGTGCAGTGGAAGGACAGGGCCTGGAGAGAGGACCCAAAACTTCACTGGGAGGTGGGGGAGCCCAGGAGTTCCCCCCTCCTGTACCTCCACCCAGGGTCCAGCTTCCACTCAGAAGGCAGCCATGCCCCTCCAAACCAAGGAGGCCAGCAAAGCACCAATAGCTTCTCGCTCTGTTGAGAGGCAGCCCTCCCTCCCACTGGATTTCTTTGTTCCTGAGTCTACTCTCCATTTCTGGGAGAGGCCCATGGGCAGGGGTGGGTGAAGTCAGCTCACATGGGCTTTGAGAGCCGATCCATGCACATCTCTTGAGTGAAGTCACATGGGGTGGCCTGAAACCCTCCAGGGAAAGCGCACATACACCAGGGAAAGTGGCAAATGCTACACACCAGGCCCCCCCCCAGGCAGGTGTTCACTATTCACCAGCACGTCTCTGCCCACAGGGACTTCTGCAAAGGACCAGGGAAGAAGCTGATCAGCAGAGGCAGAAGGAGAGTGAGCAGGAATTTCTGCAGAGGAAGAAAGCTTAGCAGGAGGAGCCCAATTCTACCTCAAGACGCAAGGTGGAGATGGGCCCCTGGGGACCACTGGTCCCACCCCTTCATGCTTCAGGGAAGGCAGAAAGGAGAAGTCTTTCTACTGTCCAAGGCCTCAGAGTCAGTGCAGAATCAACTCCAGATCTCGCGGCTCCAACCCAGCACTCCTCCCGCTGAACCAAAGAGCCTCCGTGAAACCCAGCGGTGTGCAGACCAACAGCTACCGCGGAGCTGCCGGAGGGTGAGGAAGGGCAGTGGGCCTCTTTTAGCCCCGGGGTGGAGTCTAACCATAAGTAGTCGGTTTGGAGCGGGTGGTCCCTACCTCCTTCCCCGCCCATTTCCCTCCTGGGTCCCCGGGCCCCAGATCTCCCAGGGGCACAGCGTTCCTCACCTCCCTGCCCCAAGAAAGCAGGTGGACAACATTTCCCGGGTGAGCTGGTCCTTCGAGGAGGACGGGTTCAGGGCGAGGTTATGTCCATCAGCTTTCAGGACAAATTCTTGTTTTATTAATTCTCCTCCGTTACAAAGGCAAAAGTAAATAAGCTTTTCCCAGGCAGCCTGGCACAGAGGCCTTCCCTATTCAAACACTGCAAGAATCGACAGGCTTGGAAGTACTGAGCTCCCAGGCCGGCAGCCCCCAGCCTCCTGGCCTCAACGTCCTGGCCTGCTGAGACAAGCGAGCCGGGCCACTGTGGTGGCAAGCCCCGGAGTCCAGTGCTCACGGCCCGAGTTCTGCAGAGAGCATGAGAGATCCTGCACCTCTGGGGACCCCCAGAGAAGGTCGGAAAGGTCTGGCCAACACTGTGAGTGACAAGCATCACACAGGCTCCCTGGCCCCTCTTTGGGGAAAGCACTCTGTAAGGGGGTTTATTTACCGCTTGTGTCCATTTGAATCATGTTTTTAAAGGTTCAGAAGAAAGAAAGGAAATAAACAGTAACAAAAGCAAAAGAAGTCAGAGAAGTTAACTAAGCCAGAAGTGCTAAGGGTGGCGCTACCGCTGTTTACACGCAGTTGCTCAGGAAGCTCGTTCGGTCGAGGGGATCCTGGTGTGCTGCACACCACCAGCTTCTCGCAGCCTCTACAGAAATCTCAGGAGTGGTTTTCTTTTCTTTTCTGTTTTTTTTTTCCATTTGCCGATTTCTGATTTGGAAGGGAAGAAGACAAAACCACTGCTGGGAACCTAGAGTCAAGCTGTAAGGACTAGAAAAACCGAGGCGAGAAAGATCAGGAAGACCTGCCTGGGCCTCCAAGAGCTGCATGCACAGCCCAGAGAGCTTGTCCAGGGGAGTTCTGATGGGATGGGGGTGACTTCAAGGAAGCGAGAACCAAGACTCCATCAAAGGAAGTGTCTTCTAGCTTCAAAACAGCCCCACCCCAGAGGTGAATGAACTTGGGACGTTCCTTTGAACTGGGTTTTTACAGAAAGGGCTTCTCACCTCGCCTCCCAGGGACCCGTGATGCTGCTTCCAACCTCTTCCATTGCTATGTCTGCGGTAAGTATCCCCCACAGCTCAGCCAAAGGAGCCTGGAGACTCTGCCCAATGACGCAGGATCAAAATGTCTTCGGTTTCCCCCGGTGTGGCCTAGGCATTCCCTGAAATGCTCTTCTGTCCCTTCCTCTTTGAGGGCTGGTTGTTGACTGTGCAGACGCAAGTTCTAAATCTGTTTTCTCTCACGTTTCGGTGCAATGCCAATACTCCCCAAACTCCAGTCTACTCTAAAATATTCAAGCGACGGCAAAGGTGTGCATGTGCCCCCACAACTCCCTACACTCCTATCTGGACAGGAGAAAAGGGGTCCTCAGAGCTGGCACTGATGTCCCTGCGGGGGACTGTCACTCTTTCTGCCCCATTCCCACTCCTACTCTAAGTACCAGCACAGAAAAGCCCCATGCAACCCCAGGACCAGGGCTCTGGGTGCAGGCCTGGCCTGCCCTCCATCTGGCACCCCCTCTCCCCCTGCGAGCCAGGCTCTGAGCCCTCTGCATGCCCTAAGCCAGGGCTGAGTAACCTTTCTTGTACCAAGGACTGCTGGGGCCCGTGGACCCTTTCTCACAGGAAGATTTTTAAATGCAAAAGTAAAATACATAGGACTACAAAGGAAACCAATAATACTGAAATACACTTCTCCAAATATTTTCAAAAACCCAGATTTACGGTACAGTTACGTAATGTATGTGCTTCTTTATTAATGATTATAAATCAGGATCTAGCAGCGGGCCTGGTAACTTCCTTAATTTTGAAGCAACGGCGAGCACAAACAGTGTTTTGTGATAGCTGCACTGACTCTACCGTGATGTGCAAACAGCTGTGACTGCTGCTGCTGGCAGAGTCACCAGTGCTGCTGATCATGCACGTTTATCGCCCACCTTTGCAATGGAGGAAATGCACAATTTCAGATAGAGGTGAGAACACTGAGGGTGTGCTTCCCCCCGTCCCAGTTCACGGGCCCCCCTGGGTTCTGTGTGTGGACCCTTGTGCTTGAACGCCTTTTCATCCCCACCACCCATCTCCTTCCTTCTCTGCAGCCCCCAGAAGGAGCTCCATGCCCCCCACTCACATGGCGTTGCACTGGCAGAAAGCTTCTTACCCTTGGTGATGAGCAGGAGGAAGACAGTTTTGAGGATCCCAGGCGTGGAGAGAGGCTAGGCCGCAGACACCACGAAACTCCATCCTCCTCAGTCCAGCCCAGGGGTACCACTCACTCTGAGCAGCACCCCAAAGGTGGTCCAGAGGAGTCCGGCCCCTCTAATCCCCCTCCACTCCATCCCACCACACCCCCCAGCAAAAGCAAGACGTGAGCAGCACAAGGGAAAGCCTACCTTCAGGCTCCTCCACGCTGCTGGCTGCGGTGGTTGGTGGGGCCACTGGAATCTCTTTGTGAGGTTCACGACGGGAGGAAGAGAAAACGAGGCAAGAAGATATTATTTTTGACCTTAGAAAAGAATGAGCACAGCACAGACTGCCCCCAGCCTCCCTGGACCCTCCCTCCCTCTCCCCACTCTGCAGCTCCAGGAAAGGATGGTCAGCAGGAGAAGGTTGGCGTGGGAGTCCCGGGCACACTGCCTTGTTCTGCTTCGGAAGCTGTCCCTCCACCTGGCAGGGACAGGAGTGGGGAGAAGGCAGGACAAGCAGACAGCATGGAAAGCTGTCCTTGACCTCTACTGTCTGTGTGTCGTCCACTTGACTTGGCCCCTGGGGCAGCAGAGAGGGGCTCCCCCGGCTCATCATGATGGGGCCACCCAGGCCCTGCTCACCTCTGACCTCGACTCATTGGTGGAGAAGGAGTCCATGGCAGGGGTGGCAGGTGAGGGGGCTGGGAGGTGTCTTACCCGTGCAGAGAGGGGTGTGCACCCCTGGCCCAGTTTCCCATGGGCTCCCATCTCATAAGCTAAGGCATTTTCTCGGTGGGAGTACAGGCTGACAATACGGAAGATGCAAGGGCCTGAGAGAAGCATGCACTTTATTGGGATCATTCCTTTTCTACCTAGAATGGCATTTAGTTCCTGCTACCCCTGGCTCCGACCCTGTGCTCAGTAACGGTGAGGGGTTTAGCCAGCCTCTGAGAGAAGGCATCATAGCTCTGGCTTCCTCTTTCTGGACGAGGCCAAACCACGGACCAAAAGCCCCTGAGGGGTAGGGACTCTCCTCCCCTGGTGACGAACCATGAACTCTGCTGACTCTGGCCACCGTCTGACTCTTCAGGGTAAGACCTCCCTCGGACCCCCAGACTCCGGACCAGCTGGGACCTGAGGCTTGGTGGTTGGAAACGGGACATTTGGGCCTGGGGGCAAACCTGAGGGCTACCCCCAGCAGCCGGCCTTTGCACCTTCAGAAGGAACGGGCAGAGGACAGACACAGCCCTCAATCTGGGGGGGGGGGGGGGGGGGG